>NC_057796.1:214649588-214921128 GCF_018294505.1 Triticum aestivum
TAGCCCTAGTCCAATTCGGTTTGGGCTAGGGGGCGCGCGCCACACCTTGGCCTGCCTCCTCTCTTCCACCACTAGGCCCATGAGGCCCAATAACTTCCCGGGGGGGGGGGGGTCTGTTAACCCCCGGTACTCTGAAACGACCCGAACCATTCCGGTGTCCGAATGTAGCCTTCCAATATATGAATCTTTATGTCTCGACCATTTCGAGACTCCTCGTCATGTCCGTGATCTCATCTGGGACTCCGAACAACATTCGGTACATCAAATCACATAAACTCATAATACGAATCGTCATCGAACGTTAAGCGTGTGGACCCTACGGGTTCGAGAACTATGTAGACATGATCGAGACACATCTCTGGACAATAACCAATAGCAGAACCCTGATGCTCATATCGGCTCCTACATATTCTATGAAGATCTTTATCGGTCAAACCGCACAACAACATACATTGTTCCCTTTGTCATCGGTATGTTACTTGCCTGAGATTCGATCGTCGGTATCATCATACCTAGTTCAATCTCATTACCGGCAAGTCTCTTTACTCGTTCCGTAATGCAACATCCCGCAACTAACTCATTATTCACATTGCTTGCAAGGCTTATAGTGATGTGCATTACCGAGAGGGCCCAGAGATACCTCTCCGACAATCGGAGTGACAAATCATAATCTCGATCTATGCCAACTCAACAAACACCATCGGAGACACTTGTAGAGCATCTTTATAATCACCCAGTTACACTGTGACGTTTCATAGCACACTAAGTGTTCCTTCGGTATTCGGGAGTTGCATAATCTCATAGTCATAGGAACACGTATAAGTCATGAAGAAAGCAATAGCAATAAACTAAACGATCATAGTGCTAAGCTAACGTATGGGTCTAGTCCATCACATGTCTAATGATGTGATCACGTTCATCAAATGACAACACATGTCAATGGCTAGGAAACTTAACCATCTTTGATAAATGAGCTAGTCTAGTAGAGGCATACTAGGGACACTCTGTTTGTCTATGTATTCACACATGTACTAAGTTTCTGGTTAATACAATTCTAGCATGAATAATAAACATTTATCATGATATAAGGAAATATAAATAACAACTTTATTCTTGCCTCTAGGGCATATTTCCTTCAGTCTCCCACTTGCACTAGAGTCAATAATCTAGATTACATAGTAATGATTCTAACACCCATGGAGTCTTGGTGCTGATCATGTTTTGCTCGTGAGAGTGGCTTAGTCAATGGGTCTGCAATATTCAGATCCGTATGTATCTTGCAAATCTCTATGTCTCCCTCCATGACTTGATCGCGGATGGAATTGAAGCGTCTTTTGATGTGCTTGGTTCTCTTGTGAAATCTGGATTCCTTTGCCAAGGCAATTGCACCCGTATTGTCACAAAAGATTTTCATTGGACCCGATGCACTAGGTATGACACCTAGATCGGATATGAACTCCTTCATCCAAACTCCTTCATTTGCTGCTTCCGAAGCATCTATGTACTCCGCTTCACACGTAGATCCCGCCACGACGCTCTGCTTGGAACTGCACCAACTTACAGCTCCTCCATTCAATATAAATATGTATCCGGTTTGTGACTTAGAGTCATCCGGATCAGTGTCAAAGCTTGCATCGATGTAACCATTTACAACGAGCTCTTTGTCACCTCCATAAACGAGAAACATATCCTTAGTCCTTTTCAGGTATTTCAGGATGTTCTTGACCGCTGTCTAGTGATCCACTCCTGGATTACTTTGGTACCTCCCTGCTAAACTAATAGCAAGGCACACATCAGGTCTGGTACACAGCATTGCATACATGATAGAACCTATGGCTAAAGCATAGGGAATGACTTTCATTTTCTCTCTATCTTCTGCAGTGGTCGGGCATTGAGTCTGACTCAACTTCACACCTTGTAACACAGGCAAGAACCCTTTCTTTGCTTGATCCATTTTGAACTTCTTCAAAACTTTATCAAGGTATGTGCTTTGTGAAAAGTCCAATTAAGCGTCTTGATCTATCTCTATAGATCTTGATGCCCAATATATAAGCAGCTTCACCGAGGTCTTTCATTGAAAAATTCTTATTCAAGTATCCTTTTATGCTATTCACAAATTCAGTATCATTTCCGATCAACAATATGTCATCCACATATAATATCAGAAATGCTACAGAGCTCCCACTCACTTTCTTGTAAATACAGGCTTCTCCAAAAGTCTGTATAAAACCATATGCTTTGATCACACTATCAAAGCGTATATTCCAACTCCGGGAGGCTTGCACCAGTCCATAAATGGATCGGTGGAGCTTGCACACTTTGTTAGCACCTTTTGGATCGACAAAACCTTCTAGTTGCATCATATACAACTCTTCTTTAAGATATCCATTAAGGAATGCAGTTTTGACATCCATTTGCCAAATTTCATAATCATAAAATGCGGCAATTGCTAACATGATTCGGACGGACTTAAGCAATGCTACAGGTGAGAAGGTCTCCTCGTAGTCAACTCCTTGAACTTGTCGAAAACCTTTCGCAACAAGTCGAGCTTTGTAGACAGTAACATTACCGTCAGCGTCAGTCTTCTTCTTGAAGATCCATTTATTCTCTATGGCTTGCCGATCATCGGGCAAGCCAACCAAAGTCCACACTTTGTTCTCATACATGGATCCCATCTCAGATTTCATGGCCTCAAGCCATTTCGCGGAATCTGGGCTCATCATCGCTTCCTCATAGTTCGTAGGTTCGTCATGGTCAAGTAACATGACTTCCAGAACAGGATTACCATACCACTCTGGTGCGGATCTTACTCTGGTTGACCTACTGAAGGAAATATGCCCTAGAGGCAATAATAAAGTATTATTTATTTCCTTATATCATGATAAATGTTTATTATTCATGCTAGAATTGTATTAACCAGAAACATAATACATGTGTGAATACATAGACAAACAGAGTGTCACTAGTATGCCTCTACTTGACTAGCTCGTTAATCAAAGATGGTTATGTTTCCTAGCCATAGACATGAGTTGTCATTTGATTAACGGGATCACCTCATTAGGAGAATGACGTGATTGACTTGACCCATTCCGTTAGCTTAGCACTCGATCGTTTAGTATGTTGCTATTGCTTTCTTCATGACTTATACATGTTCCTATGACTATGAGATTATGCAACTCCCGTTTACCGGAGGAACACTTTGTGTGCTACCAAACGTCACAACGTAACTGGGTGATTATAAAGGTGCTCTACAGGTGTCTCCAAAGGTACTTGTTGGGTTGGCGTATTTCGAGATTAGGATTTGTCACTCCGATTGTCGGAGAGGTATCTCTGGGCCCACTCGGTAATGCACATCACTATAAGCCTTGCAAGCATTGTAACTAATGAGTTAGTTGCGGGATGATGTATTACGGAACGAGTAAAGAGACTTGCCGGTAACGAGATTGAACTAGGTATCGAGATACCGACGATCGAATCTCGGGCAAGTAACATACCGATGACAAAGGGAACAACGTATGTTGTTATGCGGTCTGACCGATAAAGATCTTCGTAGAATATGTGGGAACCAATATGAGCATCCAGGTTCCGCTATTGGTTATTGACCGGAGAGGTGTCTCGGTCATGTCTACATAGTTCTCGAACCCGTAGGGTCCGCACGCTTAACGTTACGATGACAGTTATATTATGAGTTTATATGTTTTGATGTACCGAAGGTTGTTCGGAGTCCCGGATGTGATCACGGACATGACGAGGAGTCTCGAAATGGTCGAGACATAAAGATTGATATATTGGAAGCCTATGTTTGGACATCGGAAGTGTTCCGGGTGAAATCGGGATTTTTCCGGAGTACCGGGAGGTTACCGGAACCCCCCGGTAACTTAATGGGCCTTATTGGGCCTAGGTGGAAGAGAGGAGAGGAGGCTAGGGCAGGGCCGCGCCCCCCTTCCCCCCCAGTCCGAATAGGACAAGGAGAGGGGGGCGGCGCCCCCCTTCCTTCCTCCCCTCCACCTCTTCCCCCTTCCACTCCTAGTCCAACATGGAAAAGGGGGGAGTCCTACTCCCGGTAGGAGTAGGACTCCTCCTGGCGCGCCACACCTCCTAGGCCGGCGTCCTCCCCCTTGCACCTTTATATACGGGGGCAGGGGGGCACCTCTAGACACACAATTGATATACGATATTTTAGCCGTGTGCGGTGCCCCCCTCCACCATATTACACCTCGATAATATCGTAGCGGAGCTTAGGCGAAGCCCTGCGTCGGTAGAACATCGTCATCGTCACCACGCCGTCGTGCTGACGAAACTCTCCCTCAACACTCGGCTGGATCGGAGTTCGAGGGACGTCATCGAGCTGAACGTGTGCTGAACTCGGAGGTGCCGTGCGTTCGGTACTTGATCGGTCGGATCGTGAAGACGTACGACTACATCAACCGCGTTGTGTTAACGCTTCCGCTTTCGGTCTACGAGGGTACGTGGACAACACTCTCCCCTCTCGTTGCTATGCATCACCATGATCTTGCGTGTGCGTAGGAATTTTTTGAAATTACTACGTTCCCCAACAGTGGCATCCGAGCCTGGTTTTATGCGTTGATGCTATGCACGAGTAGAACACAAGTGAGTTGTGGGCGATATAAGTCATACTGCTTACCAGCATGTCATACTTTGGTTCGGCGGTATTGTGAGATGAAGCGGCCCGGACCGACATTACGCGTACGCTTACGCGAGACTGGTTTCACCGTTGCGAGCACTCGTTGCTTAAAGGTGACTGGCGGGTGTCTGTCTCTCTCACTTTAGTTGAACCGAGTGTGGCTACGCCCGGTCCTTGCGAAGGTTAAAACAGCACCAACTTGACAAACTATCGTTGTGGTTTTGATGCGTAGGTAAGAACGGTTCTTGCTAAGCCCGTAGCAGCCACGTAAAACTTGCAACAACAAAGTAGAGGACGTCTAACTTGTTTTTGCAGGGCATGTTGTGATGTGATATGGTCAAGACATGATGCTATATTTTATTGTATGAGATGATCATGTTTTGTAACCGAGTTATCGGCAACTGGCAGGAGCCATATGGTTGTCGCTTTATTGTATGCAATGCAATCGCCATGTAATTGTTTTACTTTATCACTAAGCGGTAGCGATAGTCGTAAAAGCAATAGTTGGCGAGACGACAACGATACTACGATGGAGATCAAGGTGTCGCGCCGGTGACGATGGTGATCATGACGGTGCTTCGGAGATGGAGATCACAAGCACAAGATGATGATGGCCATATCATATCACTTATATTGATTGCATGTGATGTTAATCTTTTATGCATCTTATCTTGCTTTGATTGACGGTAGCATTATAAGATGATCTCTCACTAAAATTTCAAGATAAAAGTGTTCTCCCTGAGTATGCACCGTTGCGAAAGTTCTTCGTGCTGAGACACCACGTGATGATCGGGTGTGATAGGCTCTACGTTCAAATACAACGGGTGCAAAACAGTTGCACACGCGGAATACTCAGGTTAAACTTGACGAGCCTAGCATATGCAGATATGGCCTCGGAACACGGAGACCGAAAGGTCGAGCGTGAATCATATAGTAGATATGATCAACATAGTGATGTTCACCATTGAAACTACTCCATCTCACGTGATGATCGGACATGGTTTAGTTGATTTGGATCACGTAATCACTTAGATGATTAGAGGGATGTCTATCTAAGTGGGAGTTCTTAAGTAATATGATTAATTGAACTTGAATTTATCATGAACTTAGTACCTGATAGTATCTTGCTTGTCTATGTTAATTGTAGATAAATGGCCCGTGCTGTTGTTCCGTTGAATTTTAATGCGTTCCTTGAGAAAGCAAAGTTGAAAGATGATGGTAGCAATTACACGGACTGGGTCCGTAACTTGAGGATTATCCTCATTGCTGCACAGAAGAATTACGTCCTGGAAGCACCGCTAGGTGCCAGGCCTCCTGCAAGAGCAACACCAGAAGTTATGAACGTCTGGCAGAGCAAAGCTGATGACTACTCGATAGTTCAGTGTGCCATGCTTTACGGCTTAGAACCGGGTCTTCAACGACGTTTTGAACGTCATGGAGCATATGAGATGTTCCAGGAGTTGAAGTTAATATTTCAAGCAAATGCCCGGATTGAGAGATATGAAGTCTCCAATAAGTTCTACAGCTGCAAGATGGAAGAGAATAGTTCTGTCAGTGAGCATATACTCAAAATGTCTGGGTATAATAATCACTTGATTCAACTGGGAGTTAATCTTCCGGATGATAGCGTCATTGACAGAATTCTTCAATCACTGCCACCAAGCTACAAGAGCTTCGTGATGAACTATAACATGCAAGGGATGAATAAGACAATTCCCGAGCTCTTCGCAATGCTAAAGGCAGCGGAGGTAGAAATCAAAAAGGAGCATCAAGTGTTGATGGTCAGTAAGACCACTAGTTTCAAGAAAAAGGGCAAAGGGAAGAAGAAGGGGAACTTCAAGAAGAACAGCAAGCAAGTTGCTGTTCAGGAGAAGAAACCCAAGTCTGGACCTAAGCCTGAAACTGAGTGCTTCTACTGCAAGCAGACTGGTCACTGGAAGCGGAACTGCCCCAAGTATTTGGCGGATAAGAAGGATGGCAAGGTTAACAAAGGTATATGTGATATACATGTTATTGATGTGTACCTTACTAATGCTCGCAGTAGCACCTGGGTATTTGATACTGGTTCTGTTGCTAATATTTGCAACTCGAAACAGGGGCTACGGATTAAGCGAAGATTGGCTAAGGACGAGGTGACGATGCGCGTGGGAAATGGTTCCAAAGTCGATGTGATCGCGGTCGGCACGCTACCTCTACATCTACCTTCGGGATTAGTATTAGACCTAAATAATTGTTATTTGGTGCCAGCGTTGAGCATGAACATTATATCTGGATCTTGTTTGATGCGAGACGGTTATTCATTTAAATCAGAGAATAATGGTTGTTCTATTTATATGAATAATATCTTTTATGGTCATGCACCCTTGAAGAGTGGTCTATTTTAATGAATCTCGATAGTAGTGACACACATATTCATAATGTCGAAGCCAAAAGATGCAGAGTTGATAATGACAGTGCAACTTATTTGTGGCACTGCCGTTTAGGTCATATCGGTGTAAAGCGCATGAAGAAACTCCATACTGATGGACTTTTGGAATCACTTGATTATGAATCACTTGGTACTTGCGAACCGTGCCTCATGGGCAAGATGACTAAAACACCGTTCTCCGGAACTATGGAGAGAGCAACAGATTTATTGGAAATCATACATACAGATGTATGTGGTCCGATGAATATTGAGGCTCGTGGCGGATATCGTTATTTTCTCACCTTCACAGATGATTTGAGCAGATATGGGTATATCTACTTAATGAAACATAAGTCTGAAACATTTGAAAAGTTCAAAGAATTTCAGAGTGAAGTTGAAAATCATCGTAACAAGAAAATAAAGTTTCTACGATCAGATCGTGGAGGAGAATATTTGAGTTACGAGTTTGGCCTACATTTGAAACAATGCGGAATAGTTTCGCAACTCACGCCACCCGGAACACCACAGCGTAATGGTGTGTCCGAACGTCGTAATCGTACTTTACTAGATATGGTGCGATCTATGATGTCTCTTACTGATTTACCGCTATCGTTTTGGGGTTATGCTTTAGAGACGGCTGCATTCACTCTAAATAGGGCACCATCGAAATCCGTTGAAACGACACCTTATGAACTATGGTTTGGCAAGAAACCAAAGTTGTCGTATCTTAAAGTTTGGGGTTGCGATGCTTATGTGAAGAAACTTCAACCTGATAAGCTCGAACCTAAATCGGAGAAATGTGTCTTCATAGGATACCCAAAGGAGACTGTTGGGTACACCTTCTATCACAGATCCGAAGGCAAGACATTCGTTGCTAAGAATGGATCCTTTCTAGAGAAGGAGTTTCTCTCGAAAGAAGTGAGTGGGAGGAAAGTAGAACTTGATGAGGTAACTGTACCTGCTCCCTTATTGGAAAGTAGATCATCACAGAAACCAGTTTCTGCGACACCTACACCAATTAGTGGGGAAGTTAATGATAATGATCATGAAACTTCAGATCAAGTTATTACTGAACCTCGTAGGTCAACCAGATTAAGATCCGCACCAGAGTGGTACGGTAATCCTGTTCTGGAGGTTATGTTACTAGACCATGACGAACCTACGAACTATGAAGAAGCGATGGTGAGCCCAGATTCCGCAAAATGGCTTGAGGCCATGAAATCCGAGATGGGATCCATGTATGAGAACAAAGTATGGACTTTGGTTGACTTGCCCGATGGTCGGCAAGCCATTGAAAATAAATGGATCTTCAAGAAGAAGACTGACGCTGATGGTAATGTTACTGTCTATAAAGCTCGACTTGTTGCGAAAGGTTTTCGACAAGTTCAAGGGATTGACTACGATGAGACCTTCTCACCCGTAGCGATGCTTAAGTCTGTCCGAATCATGTTAGCAATTGCCGCATTTTATGATTATGAAATTTGGCAAATGGATGTAAAAACTGCATTCCTGAATGGATTTCTGGAAGAAGAGTTGTATATGATGCAACCGGAAGGTTTTATCGATCCAAAGGGAGCTAACAAAGTGTGCAAGCTCCAGCGATCCATTTATGGACTGGTGCAAGCCTCTCGGAGTTGGAATAAACGCTTTGATAGTGTGATCAAAGCATTTGGTTTTATACAGACTTTTGGAGAAGCCTGTATTTACAAGAAAGTGAGTGGGAGCTCAGTAGCATTTCTGATATTATATGTGGATGACATATTGCTGATTGGAAATGATATAGAATTTCTGGATAGCATAAAGGGATACTTGAATAAGAGTTTTTCAATGAAAGACCTCGGTGAAGCTGCATATATATTAGGCATTAAGATCTATAGAGATAGATCAAGACGCTTAATTGGACTTTCACAAAGCACATACCTTGACAAAGTTTTGAAGAAGTTCAAAATGGATCAAGCAAAGAAAGGGTTCTTGCCTGTACTACAAGGTGTGAGATTGAGTAAGACTCAATGCCCGACCACTGCAGAAGATAGAGAGAAGATGAAAGATGTTCCCTATGCTTCAGCCATAGGCTCTATCATGTATGCAATGCTGTGTACCAGACCTGATGTGTGCCTTGCTATAAGTTTAGCAGGGAGGTACCAAAGTAATCCAGGAGTGGATCACTGGACAGCGGTCAAGAACATCCTGAAATACCTGAAAAGGACTAAGGATATGTTTCTCGTTTATGGAGGTGACAAAGAGCTCATCGTAAATGGTTACGTTGATGCAAGCTTTGACACTGATCCGGACGATTCTAAATCGCAAACCGGATACGTATTTACATTGAACGGTGGAGCTGTCAGTTGGTGCAGTTCTAAGCAAAGTGTCGTGGCGGGATCTACGTGTGAAGCGGAGTACATAGCTGCTTCGGAAGCAGCAAATGAAGGAGTCTGGATGAAGGAGTTCATATCCGATCTAGGTGTCATACCTAGTGCATCGGGACCAATGAAAATCTTTTGTGACAATACTGGTGCAATTGCCTTAGCAAAGGAATCCAGATTTCACAAGAGAACCAAGCACATCAAAAGACGCTTCAATTCCATCCGGGATTTAGTCCAGGTGGGAGACATAGAAATTTGCAAGATACATACGGATCTGAATGTTGCAGACCCGTTGACTAAGCCTCTTCCACGAGCAAAACATGATCAGCACCAAGACTCCATGGGTGTAAGAATCATTACTGTGTAATCTAGATTATTGACTCTAGTGCAAGTGGGAGACTGAAGGAAATATGCCCTAGAGGCAATAATAAAGTATTATTTATTTCCTTATATCATGATAAATGTTTATTATTCATGCTAGAATTGTATTAACCGGAAACATAATACATGTGTGAATACATAGACAAACAGAGTGTCACTAGTATGCCTCTACTTGACTAGCTCGTTAATCAAAGATGGTTATGTTTCCTAGCCATAGACATGAGTTGTCATTTGATTAACGGGATCACCTCATTAGGAGAATGACGTGATTGACTTGACCCATTCCGTTAGCTTAGCACTCGATCGTTTAGTATGTTGCTATTGCTTTCTTCATGACTTATACATGTTCCTATGACTATGAGATTATGCAACTCCCGTTTACCGGAGGAACACTTTGTGTGCTACCAAACGTCACAACGTAACTGGGTGATTATAAAGGTGCTCTACAGGTGTCTCCAAAGGTACTTGTTGGGTTGGCGTATTTCGAGATTAGGATTTGTCACTCCGATTGTCGGAGAGGTATCTCTGGGCCCACTCGGTAATACACATCACTATAAGCCTTGCAAGCATTGTAACTAATGAGTTAGTTGCGGGATGATGTATTACGGAACGAGTAAAGAGACTTGCCGGTAACGAGATTGAACTAGGTATCGAGATACCGACGATCGAATCTCGGGCAAGTAACATACCGATGACAAAGGGAACAACGTATGTTGTTATGCGGTCTGACCGATAAAGATCTTCGTAGAATATGTGGGAACCAATATGAGCATCCAGGTTCCGCTATTGGTTATTGACCGGAGAGGTGTCTCGGTCATGTCTACATAGTTCTCAAACCCGTAGGGTCCGCACGCTTAACGTTACGATGACAATTATATTATGAGTTTATATGTTTTGATGTACCGAAGGTTGTTCGGAGTCCCGGATATGATCACGGACATGACGAGGAGTATCGAAATGATCGAGACACCTATGTTTGGACATCGGAAGTGTTCCGGGTGAAATCGGGATTTTTCTGGAGTACCGGGAGGTTACCGGAACCCCCCGGTAACTTAATGGGCCTTATTGGGCCTAGGTGGAAGAGAGGAGAGGAGGCTAGGGCAGGGCCGCGCCCCCCTTCCCCCCAGTCCGAATAGGACAAGGAGAGGGGGCGGCGCCCCCCTTCCTTCCTCCCCTCCACCTCTTCCCCCTTCCACTCCTAGTCCAACATGGAAAAAGGGGGGGAGTCCTACTCCCGGTAGGAGTAGGACTCCTCCTGGCGTGCCACACCTCCTAGGCCGGCGGCCTCCCCCCTTGCTCTTTTATATACGGGGGCGGGGGGGGGGGCACCTCTAGACACACAATTGATATACGATATTTTAGCCGTGTGCGGTGCCCCCCTCCACCATATTACACCTCGATAATATCGTAGCGGAGCTTAGGCGAAGCCCTGCATCGGTAGAACATCATCATCGTCACCACGCCGTCGTGCTGACGAAACTCTCCCTCAACACTCGGCTGGATCGGAGTTCGAGGGACGTCATCGAGCTGAATGTGTGCTGAACTCGGAGGTGCCGTGCGTTCGGTACTTGATCGGTCGGATCGTGAAGACGTACGACTACATCAACCGCGTTGTGTTAACGCTTCCGCTTTCGGTCTACGAGGGTACGTGGACAACACTCTCCCCTCTCGTTGCTATGCATCACCATGATCTTGCGTGTGCGTAGGAAATTTTTGAAATTACTACGTTCCCCAACACCTACGAGGTTCGGTAGTAACTTGATCAGAAGTTTCATGATCATCATCATTAGATTCCTCCCTAATTGGTGTAGGAATCACTGGAACTGATTTCTGTGATGAACTACTTTCCAATAAGGGAGCAAGTACAGTTACCTCATCAAGTTCTACTTTCCTCCCACTCACTTCTTTCGAGAGAAACTCCTCTCTAGAAAGGATCCATTCTTAGCAACGAATATCTTGCCTTCGGATCTGTGATAGAAGGTGTACCCAACAGTCTTTTTTTGGGTATCCTATGAAGACACATTTCTCCGATTTGGGTTCGAGCTTGTTAGGTTGAAGCTTTTTCACATAAGCATCGCAGCCCCAAACTTTAAGAAATGACAACTTGGGTTTCTTGCCAAACCACAGTTCATATGGTGTCGTCTCAACGGATTTAGATGGTGCCCTATTTAACGTGAATACAGCCGTTTCTAAAGCATAACCCCAAAACGATAGCGGTAAATTAGTAAGAGACATCATAGAGCGCACCATATCTAATAAAGTACGATTACGACGTTCGGACACACCATTACGCTATGGTGTTCTGGGTGGCTTGAGTTGCGAAACTATTCCGCATTGTTTCAAATGAAGACCAAACTCGTAACTCAAATATTCACCTCCATGATCAGATCGTAGAAACTTTATTTTCTTGTTACGATGATTTTCCACTTCACTCTGAAATTCTTTGAACTTTTCAAATGTTTCAGGCTTATGTTTCATCAAGTAGATATACCCATATCTGCTCAAATCATCTGTGAAGGTCAGAAAATAACGATACCCGCCGCGAGCATCAATACTCATCGGACCGCATACATCAGTATGCATTATTTCCAGCAAGTCCGTTGCTCGCTCCATTGTTCCGGAGAACGGAGTTTTAGTCATCTTGCCCATGAGGCATGGTTCACAAGCATCAAGTGATTCATAATCAAGTGATTCCAAAAGCCCATCAGCACGAAGTTTCTTCATGCACTTTACACCAATATGACCTAAAGGGCAGTGCCACAAATAAGTTGCACTATCATTATTAAACTTATATCTTTTGGCTTCAATACTATGAATATGTGTATCACTACTATCGAGATTCAATAAAAATAGACCACTCATTAAGGGTGCATGAACATAAAAGATATTACTCATATAAATAGAACAACCGTTATTCTCTGATTTAAATGAATAACCGTCTCGCATCAAACAAGATCCAGATATAATGTTCATGCTTAACGCTGGCACCAAATAACAATTATTCAGGTCTAAAACTAATCCCGAAGGTAGATGTAGAGGTAGCGTGCCGACGGCGATCACATCGACTTTGGAACCATTTCCCACGCGCATCATCACCTCGTCCTTAGCCAATCTTCGCTTAATCCGTAGCCCCTGTTTCGAGTTGCAAATATGAGCAACAGAACCAGTATCAAATACCCAGACGCTACTACGAGCATTAGTAAGGTACACATCAATAACATTTATATCAAATATACCTTTCACTTTGCCATCCTTCTTATCCGCCAAATACTTGGGGCAGTTCCGCTTCCAGTGACCAGTCCCTTTGCAGTAGAAGCACTCAGTCTCAGGCTTGGGTCCAGACTTGGGCTTCTTCACTTGAGCAGCAACTTGCTTGCTGTTCTTGTTGAAGTTCCCCTTCTTCCCTTTGTCCTTATTCTTGAAACTAGTGGTCTTGTTGACCATCAACACTTGATGCTCCTTCTTGATTTCTACCTCCGCAGCCTTTAGCATCGCGAAGAGCTCGGGAATTGTATTATCCATCCCTTGCATATTATAGTTCATCATGAAGCTTTTGTAGCTTGGTGGCAGTGATTGAAGAACTCTGTCAATGACACTATCAATCGAAAGATTAACTCCCAGCTGAGTCAAGTGATTGTGGTACCCAGACATTCTGAGTATATGCTCACTGACAGAACTATTCTCCTCCATTTTGCAGCTGTAGAACTTATTGGAGACTTCATATCTCTTAATCCGGGCATTTGCTTGAAATATCAACTTCAACTCCTGGAACATCTCATATGCTCCATGACGTTCAAAACATCGTTGAAGTCCCGGTTCTAAGCCGTAAAGCATGGCACACTGAACTATCGAGTAGTCATCAGCTTTGCTCTGCCAGACGTTCATAACATCTGGGGTTGCTCCTGGAGGGGGTTTGGCACCTACCGGTGCTTCCAGGACGTAATTCTTCTGTGCAGCAATGAGGATAATCCTCAAGTTACGGTCATAGTCCGTGTAGTTGCTACCATCATCTTTCAACTTAGCTTTCTCTAAGAACGCATTAAAATTCAATGGAACAGTAGCACGGGCCATTTATCTACAACAACATAGACATGCAAAAAACTATCAGGTACTAAGTTCATGATAAATTAAAGTTCAGTTAATCATATTACTTAAGAACTCCCACTTAGATAGACATCCCTCTAATCATCTAAGTGATCACGTGATCCATATCAACTAAACCATGTCCGATCATCACGTGATATGGAGTAGTTTTCAATGATGAACATCACTATGTTGATCATGTCCACTATATGATTCACGCTCGACCTTTCGGTCTCAGTGTTCCGAGGCCATATCTGCATATGCTAGGCTCGTCAAGTTTAACCCGAGTATTCTGCGTGTGCAAAACTGGCTTGCACCCGTTGTATGTGAACGTAGAGCTTATCACACCCGATCATCACGTGGTGTCTTGGCACGACAATCTGTAGCAACGGTGCATACTCAGGGAGAACACTTGTACCTTGAAATTTAGTGAGAGATCATCTTATAATGCTACCGCCATAATAAGCAAAATAAGATGCATAAAGGATAAACATCACATGCAATCAATATAAGTGATATGATATGGCCATCATCATCTTGTGCCTTTGATCTCCATCTGCAAAGCACCGTCATGATCAACATCTTCACCGGCTTGACACCTTGATCTCCATCGAAGCATCGTTGTCGTCTCGCCAACTATCGCTTCCACGACTATCGCTACCGCTTAGTTATAAAGTAAAGCAATTACATGGCGATTGCATTTCATACAATAAAGCGACAACCATATGGCTCCTGCCAGTTGCCGATAACTATTACAAAACATGATCATCTCATACAACAATTTATATATCATCACGTCTTGACCATATCACATCACAGCAAGCCCTGCAAAAACAAGTTAGACATCCTCTACTTTGTCGTTGCAAGTTTTACGTGGCTGCTACGGGCTTAGCAAGAAACGTTCTTACCTACGCATCAAAACCACAATGATTTTTCGTCAAGTGTGTTGTTTTAACCTTCAACAAGGATCAGGCATAGTCACACTTGATTCAACTAAAGTTGGAGAAACAGACACCCACTAGCCACCTGTGTGCAAAGCACGGCGGTAGAACCAGTCTCATGAACGTGGTAACGTAATGTCGGTCTGGGCCGCTTCATCCAACAATACCGCTGAATCAAAGTATGACATGCTGGTAAGCAGTATAACTATTATCGCCCACAACTCTTTGTGTTCTACTCGTGCATATAACATCTACGTTTAGAACTGGCTCGGATGCCACTGTTGGGGAACGTAGTAACACGGTTGATGTAGTCGAACGTCGTCGCGATCCAACCGATCAAGTACCAAACGCACGACACCTCCGCGATCTGCACACGTTCAGCTCGGTGACGTCCCTCGAACTCTAGATCCAGCTGATGCCGAGGGAGAGTTTCGTCAGCACGACGGTGTGGTGATGGTGATGATGAAGTTACCGACGCAGGGCTTCGCCTAAGCACTACGACAATATGACCGAGGTGGAAAACTGTGGAGGGGGCACCGCACATTGCTGAAGATCAACTTGTGTGTCTAAGGGGTGCCCCCTCCCCCGTATATAAAGGACGGGAGGAGGAGGAGGGCCGGCCACAAGGGGCGCGCCCAAAGGGGGGATTCCTACTCCTAGTAGGAGTAGGTTTCCCCCTTTCCTAGTCCAAGTAGGAGAAGAAGGAAGGAGAGGAAGAAGAGAAGGACAGGGGGTGCCGGCCCCCTAGCCCTAGTCCAATTCGGTTTGGGCTAGGGGCGCGCGTGCGACACCTTGGCCTACCTCCTCTCTTCCACCACTAGGCCCATGAGGCCCAATAACTTCCCGGGGGGGGGGGGGGGGTTCGGTTACCCCCGGTACTCCGAAACTTATCTGAAACGACCCGAACCATTCCGGTGTCCGAATGTAGCCTTCCAATATATGAATCTTTATGTCTCGACCATTTCGAGACTCCTCGTCATGTCCGTGATCTCATCCGGGACTCCTAACAACATTCGGTACATCAAATCACATAAACTCATAATATGAACCATCATCGAACGTTAAGCGTGCGGAACCTACGGGTTCGAGAACTATGTAGACATGACCGAGACACATCTCCGGTCAATAACAAATAGCGGAACCTGGATGCTCATATTGGCTCCTACATATTCTACGAAGATCTTTATCGGTCAAACCGCACAACATCATACGTTGTTCCCTTTGTCATCGGTATGTTACTTGCCCGAGATTCGATCGTCGGTATCATCATACCTAGTTCAATCTCGTCACCGGCAAGTCTCTTTACTCGTTCCGTAATGCAACATCCCGCAACTAACTCATTAGTCACATTGCTTGCAAGGCTTATAGTGATGTGCATTACCCAGAGGGCTCAGAGATACCTCTCCGACAATCGGAGTGACTAATCTCGATCTATGCCAACTCAACAAACACCATCGGAGACGCCTGTAGAGTATCTCTACTCCTAATGTCTCAGTTGGTAGTCTCCGCGGTTAATTTTAGTCCCACCTCCACTGGTTTATTTTTGTCCTCTCTCCCTCCTCACCACATGAGATGCCTTCACGTAGTCCCTCGAACGAAGAAAAACCTATGAAAAGAAACCAACAAAACAAATCGAGGCCCCCTCGCACGAACCGGGAGCGAGGCCTCCTCGCGAAAAAAAATATCTGACGATCCAGGCTGCCCTCGATCGTCTCGTTACGAGGACGAGAACCACGCCCCAGCCGCCATAGTGGAGTCCTACACCGCCGCCGAGATCCTAGAGGAGCTGGCCACCGGACACCACGACCTCCCTCCCTAGCCGGCCGCCACCACCCCCTCCCCCAGCAGCCATGTATAGCGAGGCAGCGATGGGTCTCGGCCTCCCTCCTTCCTTCGTCCAAGGCTAGGAACTACCCTCCCCTACCCGATCTCTTCCCTTCGTCCAAGGCCACGAGCTCCCCTCCCCTACCCGATCTGACGGAGAGAGGGCCAGGTCTTGCCACTCCGGTGTTTGATGTGGCCAGATCCGGCTGGGGGACTCGCCGCAGAGCCTCCATGTCGGCAGAGCAACAGCAGCCCGACAGAAGGTGGGTGCCTAATCCGTTTTTTGGTGATTTTTCTATAGTTAGATTAGCATAGGGAGGGAGCAGTGCAGTGCGGATTAGAAGAACAGACATCAAACTCTCCATTAGATTAGTTCATATTATATTGCTACTATCATAGTTCATACCATAATGCTGATGCCTCTTTAGATCCAGCGCTCAAATAAGATTAGGAGGAAGGGCATCACACTCTCCGAGAGAAAACAAGATACCACATACCGATCCTGTCAGTGCATGTAATATCACTATGTTGTATTAACAAATCTGCCTAATGTTGTATTAACAAATCTGTCTTTTCTTTTTTCACACTGTGTAGGATTCAGAATTATGACAGGGAGTCAGGGACACAATCAAATTTATACCATCCGTTGTGATTTAATTTGACCATTTCATTAAAATTTCCGGATGGATCTTAATTCCTCAAGAATGATGTGGTTCTGGAGTCTATTGTTAATCTCTTCTGTCGCAGATGTTTAACAAATCCAACTACCATGTTGATTTTCTGATCATTCTTTGGTCTGGAGTCTGGACTATACATGATATATGTATTATATCATCATCACAATATGATTATTTTTCTTGTTCTCACAGGGCGCTTCCGATGCACAGATGGCGGCGATGAAGCAGCAGGCTCCGGAGAGCGTGCAGGGGAGGAAGGAGTTCCTGGTGGAGGTGCTGATGCTGACGGTGCTCAGCCAGCCTAACTTCGTCAGCCTGGTCGGCTTCTGCGCACAGGGGGACGAGCGCCTGCTACTGTACGAGTACATGCCCTTCGGCAACCTAGAGAGCCATCTCTTTGGGATACTTCTTCTCAACTTGCTCTCTGCTTGGTCCAGTTCATCTCTGCAATGCAGTTAATATGTATCCGTCTCTTCTCCTAACATGTTATAACTAAGCATCCCTATTGAAATGCATTGGCTTTTCTTCATGATGCATGTGTTATGGTAGGAGTTCTGTTTGTGTGGTAAACCTTCACACTACTGGTGTGTGTTTTAGAAAGTTATTCGTGTGGATTTGGGAAATCAAAGGGGAAAAGAAATGGGTCATAGAAGAATCATCTATGGTTCTCCTTTCTCAGTTCTGGGAAAGAGTTCACTTCAAGAATTTGCTTTTCTTTTTGTTCACTTTCAATTCCCCTTTGTCAATCCCTCTCTCATTTGATTGTAGGATACTGTGCTTACTCCCATCTCTCGTTTGATCACAGGCTTTCAAAGGTGGGGCATGGGCTCACAGGTGAGGCCACTAGCGGTTCAACTTTGCACATACAAGAAAACAAAATCAAGGTTCTGCTGCTGAATAGATAGTTGTAATCTTTAATATACACACACACATGGATAAGTCAGTTAATGATTGCCTTCTGTGATCAAATTGGCTTGCTATTGTGAAGGAAATGAGTTGTTTGCTTCTACTTCTGTGATCATGGGTTAGTTGGAAATCAGAATGTACGATTAATTATTAGAGAATGTCGCTCGCAGTTAATTTCTATAAATCTGCACTACAAGCTAAATGTGTGCAATTTCAGTTGGGTTCCAATATAGAAATTTGGACAATATATAAGGATCAATACAAATCCTGCTGCCTTCCAATGAATAGATCTTTCAAAGGACATCTTCTAATACAGCAGCCACACATTGTTCTTACATATAAATCATATAAATGGATTCATTCAGATTTATTTTGTTTCATGTCCATGAAAGTTCTCTCATCTTTTGATGTGTGTTTTCTGTAGGGACTTACTTGGTGTGAAAATTATGCTCCTGCTTTAATAGCTAATATCAGGAACTATGTTTTAGTGTTTATTCCTTACCACTTCCAATATACTAATGTGCCTACTTTTGTACAATGTTCTTAACTGAAGTTGATTGTTCATGTAGGCACAAATTGGACTGACAAATGCTGACAGAGGAGGAGAACACCATGCAAGTACGTATGTGCCAAAATTGATAGATTTACCTCTAGGCATTGCATTATTTGCCGCAGTGTAGGTGTACTCTTTAAAGAATTTGTAGGAGATAGCAAAGGACTAGATGAAGGATCCGTTCCTTTTAGAAACAGGTGGAAAGCATTCAATTTACTAAATATTGTATATACCCTTCTCCTGAAAAGTTTGATGTTGTTGCTTGGGAAAAAGGAAAATGCTCACAAATCAAATCCTTTGGTACAATGATGACTTTTTAGGGATGCAAATTTTAGACTTCAGTCATGCTTTATTGGTCGTTTTTCTCCAATAATTATCTTCCATGTAGTATAAACATCTGGAGGTATAATTAGTTTTTATTTTATTTTGTACTATAAGATAATAACAATGCATACAGTGGAGACTGAATTAGCTTAGGACATCAAAGGAAGTTCCTTTTGTAACTTGAAGAGTGTTCTTTCATATGTGTTGATAACAGTGTACCTCCAATTAGTTTCTAGACATCCTTCATGTATACTAGCTGCGTATGTACTCTGGGAAACATGATTGGATTTTGGGGTGCCATGGCTTCGAATCTTACAGATCAGTCGTGATCTTGCTAACAAAGAGGAGGAAGAAGACAAGGCAGCGGATATAGTCTCTGCAAGGTAGACAAGGAGTTTGCAACATGCTGCAATATTGAGTTGTTGTTTCTTGTCTTATGCTCACATCAAATTTTGAATTAGTATTAATGTCAAGTTTAGTCTTTGTATAGTACCTAGCGGAAACATGTCACCAATTCAAAATATACATACCTTATTGCTGGCTGTACCGAACTCATGACATCCATTTCATTTATCTAAAGTGGAGTCAAATATTGCCTCTTCAAACATAATTAGTACTTAGATATAGGATTTTGTTATCGCATTCTACTGGTTAATAGAAAATGCAGTGCTTCTCGGACCATCGTTTCACTGGTGTATTACAATATCTTTGATGACCTACTAATCTTTTGTTTGAATTCATGCTTGTATAAATCTTTCTTGAGGTTGCCAAAGTCAGACACCAAAAGTTGTGGCGAGGATGTACCAAGCGCTCGCAGGTGGTGAACACCCAGGGAATAATGTACCTATATAGGATCAGGAATCTGTTTGTATCAATGAAATTGTTGTGCATGCTCGTAGGTATATGTTCTCCTATCTTTACAAATGAAATGAGTGATTACAAAACTATTTTTGATTGATGAAATGGATGGATGTATGGACATCTTGTTATGCAGATGTCATGTGTGAAACTCTTTTCAGTTGTATTGTCTTGACCCGTTTCGGATGGCACAACCAGTTTCTACTGATACGTCTTCAACGTATCTATAATTTTTTTATTGTTCCATGCTATTATATTATCTGTTTTGGATGTTTAATGGGCTTTATTATGCACTTTTATATTATTTTTGGGACTAACCTATTAACCGAAGGCCCAGTGCAAATTGCTATTTTTTTTTGCCTATTTCAGTGTTTCGCAGAAAAGGAATATCAAATGGAATCCAAACGGAATGAAACCTTCGTGAGGATCGTTTTTGGAACAAACGCAATCCAGGAGACTTGGAGTGGACGTCAAGGAAGCAACGAGATGGCCACGAGGTAGGAGGGCGCGCCCCCCACCCTCGTGGCTCCACCGACCTATTTCTTTCGCCTATATATACTCATATACCCTGAAAACATTCAGGAGCACAACGAAACTCTATTTCCACCGCCGCAATCTTCTGTACCCATGAGATCCCATTTTTTGTTTGTGCAGGTACTAGGCGATTTGCGTGTAGTCTCCTACTGGATTGATACCTTGGTTCTCAAAAACTGAGGGAAATACTTACGCTACTTTGCTGCATCACCCTTTCCTCTTCAAGGGAAAACCAACGCATGCTCAAGAGGTAGCAAGAAGGATTTCTGGCGCCGTTGCTGAAGAGATTTGCGCTAAGTCAAGTCAAGTCAAGATTTTATCTCCCGTCAACTAGCCATTTCTGGCGCCGTTGCCGGGGAGATCTACGCTCAAGTCAAGACATACCAAGTACCCATCACAAACTCTTCTCCCTCGCATTACATTATTTGCCATTTGCCTCTCATTTTCCTCTCCCCCACTTCACCTTTGCCGTTTTAGTCGCCCTCTTTTTCCGTCCGTCTCTTTTCACTTGCTTCTTGTGTGTCCGTGTGTTAGATCGTTTGTTTCGTCATCATGGCTAGTCCTTCTATCATTGTTAGTACTTCCGATCAGGAAGTTCTTAATTTTAAACAAAGGGAGGGAGAAAATCTAAAAGATGTTTGGCATAAAATTTGCAATGCTCAGAATAGATCTACTAGGAAGCAATCTACTGCCGTTCTTCTTCGCAATTTTTATGTAGGCATCACTCCTTGGAACAGATATATTCTTGATACCATTACCGGAGGAAATTTCTTGGGTAGCCATACTTTTGATTCTTATAATGCTATGTTAGATTTGTTTGGCCCACCACCTCTTTTGGTTAATGGAACTATTTTAACTTCGGAACATGTGATGCAAAGGCTTGAAATTATTGAAAATAAAGTTGCCACTTTAGAGTTGATTGAAAATTTGGATAAAAAGATCCACAATCAAATTACCCAATACGGATCTAAGGTAGGAGTTACTCTGAATTTTTTTAAAGAAAAGGAACCCATAGTTAACAAAAAGATAGATCAAGATTCCACAAGAATTGATAAACTTGAGGATATTATTACCAACTTAGGGTCTGCCTTTTCTTCCGTGAAAAATACCCCAAATCCTCCTACTACTAAAGTTGCCAAGTTTATGTATGTGCCTAAAAATAAAGGTGAATCTTCTAGTAAGGAAAATGCGGATCTCAAATCAATAAGTGCTCACCCCAACTTTTTCGCTATCATCAAGGAACCTTTTGCTACAAATGAATTTGTTGATTTCTTGCCTAGGAGTTTGATCATTAATAAAAATAAGGAAACTCCTAAGGGTTATACGTTTTCTATTGAAGAATTGCCAACCAAAGATGATAATACCTAGATCTATTCTTGCTTTTATGCCTAGCTAGGGGCGTTAAACGATAGCGCTTGTTGGGAGGCAACCCAATTTTATTTTTGTTTCTTGCTTTTTGTTTCTGTTTACTAATAAATAATTCATCTAGCTTCTTTTTAGATGTGGTTTTATGTTTTAAATTAGTGTTTGTGCCAAGTAGAACCTTTGGGAAGACTTGGGTGAAGTCTTTATGATCTTGCTGTAAAAAACAGAAACTTTAGCGCTCACGAGATTAGCTGCCATTTTTTACTGGAGAGTGATTTTAGGTTGATTCTTTTTGCAGATGATTAATAGACAATTTCCTCACGTCCACCAATTTCTTTCAGAATTTTTGGATTTACAGAAGTATACGTTTGATACAGGTTTCTACAGACTGTTTTGTTTTTGACAGATTCTGTTTTTCGTGTGTTGTTTGCTTATTTGGATGAATCTATGGCTAGTATCGGGGGGTATGAACCATAGAGAAGTTGGAATACAGTAGGTTTAACACCAATATAAATAAAGAATGATTTCATTACAGTACCTTAAAGTGGTGATTTGTTCTCTTATACTAACGGAGCTCATGAGATTTTCTGTTGAGTTTTGTGTTGTGAAGTTTTTAAGTTTTGGGTAAAGATTTGATGGATTTTGGAATAAGGAGTGGCAAGAGCCTAAGATTGGGGATGCCCAAGGCACCCCAAGGTAAAATTCAAGGACAACCAAAAGCCTAAGCTTGGGGATGCCCCAGAAGGCATCCCCTCTTTCGTCTTCATCCATCGGTAACTTTACTTGAGGCTATATTTTTATTCACCACATGATATGTGTTTTGCTTGGAGCGTCTTGTATGATTTGAGTCTTTTCTTGTTAGTTTACGACAATCATCCTTGCTGTGCACACCTTTTGGAGAGACACACATAAATCGAAATTTATTAGAATACTCTACGTGCTTCACTTATATCTTTTGAGCTAGATAATTTTGCTCTAGTGCTTCGCTTATATCTTCTAGAGCACGGTGGTGGTTTATTTTATAGAAATTATTGATCTCTCGTGCTTCACTTATATTCTTTTGAGAGTCCTTTATAACAGCATGATAGTTTGCTTTGGCTATAAAATTAGTCCTAATGTGATGAGCATCCAAGATAGGTATAATAAAAACTATCATATAAAGTGCATTGAATGCTATGAGAAGTTTGATTCTTTATGATTTTTTTGAGATATGAAGATGGTGATATTAGAGTCATGCTAGTTGAGTAGTTGTGAATTTGAGAAATACTTGTGTTAAAGTTTGTGATTCCCGTAACATGCACGTATGGTGAACCGTTAAGTGATGAAGTCGGAGCATGATTTATTTATTGATTGTCTTCCTTATGAGTGGCGGTCGGGGACGAGCGATGGTCTTTTCCTAGCAATATATCCCCCTAGGAGCATGCGCGTAGTACTTCGTTTCGATGACTAATAGATTTTTGCAATAAGTATGTGAGTTCTTTATGATTAATGTTGAGTCCATGGATTATACGCACTCTCATCCTTCCACCATTGCTAGCCTCTCTAATACCGCGCACCCGTCGCCGGTATCATACACACACCATATACCTTCCTCAAAACAGCCACCATACCTACCTATTATGGCATTTCCATAGCCATTCCGAGATATATTGCCATGCAACTTTCCACCGTTCCGTTTATTATGGCACGCTCTATCATTGTCATATTGCTTTGCATGATCATGTAGTTGGCATCGTATTTGTGGCAAAGCCATCATTTATGATTTTCATACATGTCACTCTTGATTCATAGCATGTCCCGGTACACCGCCGGAGGCATTCACATAGAGTCATATTTTGTTCTAAGTATTGAGTTGTAATTTTTGAGTTGTAAGTAAATAAAAGTGTGATGATCATCATTATTAGAGCATTGTCCCAAGTGAGGAAAGGATGATGGAGACTATGATTCCCCACAAGTCAGGATGAGACTCCGGACGAAAAAAGAGGCCATAAAAAAAGAGAGAAAGGCCAAAAAAATGAACAATGAGAGAAAAAGAGAGAAGGGACAATGTTACTATCCTTTTACCACACTTATGCTTCAAAGTAGCACCGTGATCTTCATGATAGAGAGTCTCCGATGTTGTCACTTTCATATACTAGTGGGAATTTTACATTATAGAACTTGGCTTGTATATTCCAATGATGGGCTTCCTCAAAATGCCCTAGGTCTTCGTGAGCAAGCGAGTTGGATGCACACCCACTTAGTTTCTTTTGTTGAGCTTTCATACACTTATAGCTCTAGTGCATCCGTTGCATGGCTATCCCTACTCACTCACATTGATATTTATTGATGGGCATCTCCATAGCCCGTTGATACGCCTAGTTGATGTGAGACTATCTTCTCCTTTATTTTGTCTCCTCCACAACCACCATCCTATTCCACATATAGTGCTATGTCCATGGCTCACGCTCATGTATTGCGTGAAAATTGAAAAAGTTTGAGAACATCAAAAGTATGAAACAATTGCTTGGCTTGTCATCGGGGTTGTGCATGATTTAAATATTTTGTGTGATGAAGATAGAACATAGCCAGACTATATGATTTTGTAGGGATAACTTTCTTTGGCCATGTTATTTTGAGAAGACATGATTGCTTTATTAGTATGCTTGAAGTATTATTATTTTTATGTCAATATTAAACTTTTGTCTTGAATCTTTCGGATCTGAGCATTCATGCCACAATAAAGAGAATTACTTCGAGAATTATGTTAGGTAGCATCCCACATCAAAAATTCTGTTTTTATTATTTACCTACTCAAGGACGAGTAGGAATTAAGCTTGGGGATGCTTGATACGTCTCCAATGTATCTATAATTTTTTATTGTTCCATGCTATTATATTATCTATTTTGGATGTTTAATGGGCTTTATTATGCACTTTTATATTATTTTTGGGACTAACCTATTAACCGAAGGCCCAGTGCAAATTGCTGTTTTTTTGCCTATTTCAGTGTTTCGCAGAAAAGGAATATCAAACGGAATGAAACCTTCGCGAGGATCGTTTTTGGAACAAACGCTATCCAGGAGACTTGGAGTGGACGTCAAGGAAGCAACGAGGCGGCCACGAGGTAGGAGGGCGCGCCCAGGGGGATAGGCGCGCCCCCACCCTCGTGGGCCCCTCGTGGCTCCACCGACCTACTTCTTTCGCCTATATATACTCATATACCCAGAAAACATCCAAGAGCACCACGAAACTGTGACACCCAAGTTTTATTTGGATTTTCAAAAGATTTTATTTGACTTGAGGGAGGTGAATTAAAAATTATTTTCTTCAAGGGACCCTCCCTTTCAAATATTTTTCTCATAACAAGAGTTTTATTTGGATTCACCCAAGACTTGCTTTTGGTCTTGGAGGTCCTTGCCGTTTTATTTGAACTCAAGACAAAATACTTTTCACTTGAGAAAAATGCCTTTTGAAAATCCCTTTGAAAATGCACTATGGCTTTTGGAATAATCCTTTACCACTTTCAACTTTTCTCTCTTGCCATGGCCTTAGTGCAAATCCACTCTCCTAAACCTTCCCTCACCTTTGGATCATGTTTTGCATCAAATCCAGCAAGTTGAACCTCCCCATATGATTATTTTTTCATTCAAATCATATTCAAACAAATTTCTGTCTTCTATTCTAGCCATTGGTGATTTACAAAGGAACTCCACTTTCTGTTTGGATTTTTGCCCCCAAACCTTTTTCCCTTCCTAGTCCTTTGAACCCTCAACCAAGATCCATGAAGATCCACTGGTCTTCAGTTCAAAATTTTCAAACTACACTTGCTGCAAGTTTGGACCAGATTTGTCAAAATTGGTGAAATTCATTCAAATCTTCCTCCAAAAATTGCAAGTAAAATCAGGTAGCCTCTGGGTGCATTGAGTGGTCACCTCACCAAGTACCAGCTCTAGAAATTTTTTTCTCATTGCCAAATCATTCTGTCGAACACCTGCAGTGCATTGTCAATCAAGTTCAGTTAAGTTCAGAGAACAGTTTCAGTGCACTGCCGTTTTCTTGAGAACCCGACGTCGATCTCGCCAGTGCGGCCGTGTCGCAGTGTGCCCTGTCCCCTCTCCCTTGTCCTCTGCACCGCACGAACGTCTGGCACCTTGCGGACGTCGGCGACGAGCAGCAGAAGGTGCGCCGCCCCGTGACCGACGCCAGCGGCGGCTTTGCGGCCGCCAGAGAGAGGCGCGGCGCCGACGGCGCCACCCAGCGCCGCCCAAGCCACCGGAGCTCGCCGCGTGGCCTTCCACTCCCCCGAACGCGCTGCCACTCTCATCGTGAACCGCAGGGCGCGAAGCGCGCTCTCTGCCGCCGTGGTGGCCGTGCGGCCACCCCACCGTGGACCGGCGCCATTACGCCAAGACCAACCGAGATTTGCAGGGGAACGGCACCAGTAACCTTCACTGATGCTGCCTGGCCACTCAAACCTCCTGCCAATCCACTGCATCGCCGTAATTGCTCGCCGGAGATTCTCCGTTCACGGCCACCCCGTCGATCCGCCTATAAATAGAGGCCCCGAGCCTCAACTCGAACCCACACCATCTCTGCACTCCACCTAGAGCACGCCTAGCCACTGGAAGAGCCCCGAGGAGGTCTCCTTCCTCGACTCCGGCCGCCGCGGCCCGCCACGGGATCCAGCTCGATTCGCTCCCGTGCGTGCGCCTCTGCCTCCCATCTCTTGCCAGTAGCTTCACTATGCATCCCTCCTTCTGACCCGCGCTTCAATTCGAAGTTTGCAGCCCTTCACCGGAGTTCTCCACCATCACGTTAGTACCCGTTTTCGTATTGCCGTATTCGTATTCACATTAGTACCCGTTTTTGGAGAAGTTTCTGTGCACGCGTTGGTTTTCACGTTATTACCCGTTTTCGTATTGCTGTAGGTTCCGGAAGAGGTGATGGAGCCGCGAACTTCGCCGAGCTAGACTCCGACTTCTCCGAACCAGGCAAGCATGTTTGAACCTTTGATATGATAGGTGTTTTTTATGTTTGCGTAAAGGTTTGTGCGTGGCATATGAGTATCGGTGAGTTCCCTGTTGCTTGCAAGGCAACCACCCGTATGTTCCAAAGTTGCGATGATCTCTGGTGAGAGATGGCCTAATCATGTGGTGACATGAAGGGCAACAAGGTGGTACTGTTGTAGCATACCAGCCTTGCGTCGTCCGACTACTTCCGACGTTAACGTGGACGGAGTCACGTTATCGTTCTTTTCCCCTTCCGTGCTACCACGTGTTTCTTTGCCAAGATGCGGTTTAGTAAGTTGGTAACCTCTTTCCGTGTACACACCAAACAGAGGGGCCGGGATGATGGTACCTTGGCCCAGGATTAAAGCCAGTCATCCGGTCAGGGGGCATGGGTGTTTCCGGTTGGGACCGAGAGGGGGGGCACCCCCTTAGAGCGCGCGTATAGAAATTTGATCCCATGCTACGCGAGGTTGTAGCCTCCCCGTCTCAAGGTTTTTCTTGAACGTTGCCGCGGGTGATCCCTGGCTTCGGAATGTTGAATGGGTGTGTACTGGTTAGACGTGTTTCTTCCAAAACACCGTAAACGGAACTAGTCCCCGTGACTACTGAAATCCGTTGGCTGTGGTTAAGTACAAACTCTGTAGAGTCAAATTCTTCCAAGTCATCGTGTCCATGATCAAGTAGGGTAATCAGTATATCCATATCTATCCACGTGGAAAACTTGTCTCCGGTGAACAGGCTCAAGTGGTAAACCCGGTTAAATTATTATTACTATGGATGGACTAACCTTTTATTTGTCTCGTACTTGTAATAATTTATGATCTCGAGCTACTGCATTATTGAGCTACAATATAAGCCCTTTATGTGACGTCGCTCAGACGTCCGACTGTGGCATGTGTTTGTTCTTACTTTAAATATAAGCCCTTTATGCGACGTCGCGCAGACGTCCGACTGTGGCGTGTCTTTGTTTCTCACTTTAAATATAAGCCCTTTATGTGATGTCGCTCAGACGTCCGACTGTGGCACGCACTGCCTTTATTTTTCTGTGTGGTGTCGCCCCGACGCCCGACTGTGGCATTACTATTCTGCAGTTTCCTCTCGAGGAGTCATTCAGACCCTCGTTTGGCACCAGTATTATTATTTCTGCAGTTTCCTCTCGAGGAGTCATTCAGACCCTCGTTTGGCACCAGTATTATTATTTCTGCAGTTTCCTCTCGAGGAGTCATTCAGACACTCGTTTGGCACCAGTATTATTATTTCTGCAGTTTCCTCTCGAGGAGTCATTCAGACACTCGTTTGGCACCAGTATTACCATTCTTGCAGTTTTCCTCTCGAGGAGTCATTCAGACACTCGTTTGGCACCAGTACTACTATTCTTGCAGTTTCCGCTCGAGGAGTCATTCGGACCCTCGTTTGGCACCCAACATTTATTATCTCTATGTCTGAACGCGCTGGTTAACTTGTTTATATGCTTCATGTTTACATTTGTTATATCTTATGTCCGAACTGTCTTGCGAGTACTTTCATAGTACTCACCTGGCTTGTTGATTTGGCCAGATGTTGACGAAGGCGATCTCTTGGATGGAGAGTTTGATAGCGCGTCCGACGCCTAGAGGAATCCCAGTCAGTCCTGCGTGATCCCGGATATTGGTCACTTGTATTATATACGCTTCCGCCACCCGTAATAAGTCTCCTCGAGCCTCACTCCAACGCTCGAAGAGCTGTAGTCTTCAGGAGTCATATCACTCACTTCGCAGTGATATTCCCACCACCGTTATTATCGTGAGTTAGTAGTTATGCCACCCTATCCGCCGTCTTGTTTTATCGGCATGCATGTAATAAATTGTTGGGCAGTTTCCGCTCAACTTTGTATTATATTCAGTACTCCTGGTATTTTTCTTCTGTGACCATGATACTGTCTACCAGTGAGAAGGAATTCTTCCTTACTGGTCCGTAAAAGGGATTGGTCTCTCAATAATTATATTATTGAAAAACCGGTCGTGACAAGCTTGGTATCAGAGCCAGGCTGACTGTAGGAAGCCACTAGGAGCGATCGCTAATCGGTTATTAGCGTCTTTTGTGCCTTTTCAGCATTTTGCAAATTGTAGCTATTTTCTGTTGGTCATCATAAATTTATGACATGACTACTCAGAATTTTTGCCTACTTTTGTAGATGGCTGGCAGTAGCTGTGAGAATCGAGTGTTCACGAACGTGCCCGAGGGGTTTGTCAAGATCCTCGTCTCCATCACCAAGCTCGCGATCGGGCCAGCAGCCCGCCCGGAGTTCACGCTCTATCAGCACAAGCTCAGCGACGACGTGTCTATGCACCAAGCTGTGGTGCAATTCAAGGGAGGACGTTCTGCAGCTCGCCACTTCCGTTTTGTGGGAAGGGCCATGCCTACTGAGAGGCATGCCATGCAGATGGCTGCCCGTGAGGCGATAGCTCGTCTTCGGGACATCCTTCCTACGTTGAAGACTCGTCGCTACCGCTACCTCCCATGCCATGTGCCTTACACCAGTCACTATGCATTCGCCTGCCATCGGGGAGAGCGAGATGAAGCCATCGAGATGGTTGTGGAGTATCTTAAGGCTCTGGAGGAGTCTTTCGACAACCTCGTAGACGATCTCGTGGCTGCCCGCATGGACTTAGTCCGGGGCGGTCCTGCCAGCAGGAAGGAGCTTCTCCACACGACACCGCCTCTGACTTTCGTCTCGTCTTCAGCCTCTTATGCACCGGCCGTTTTGGCCACCGCTTGCCGTCTGCCCACCACTAAGGAGTTCGACCGAGTCATCGCTCCTACTCCAGTCAGAGCTGCACCGCCTGCCGCACCCGCCCTACCACCCGTCGCTCCCGCGCCATCACCGCAACGCAGCGTTACGCGCCAGGAGCCAGCTAGAGAGGAGGTGGAGGTTGATTCTCCTGGACCGCTGAGTCTTGCCGTCGGCAAGGGGAAGGAAATCTTCACCATCTCCGACTGAGAGCGCCGAGTAGCCGCGCGTTATGTCTGCTTGTATGGTGTGTTGTTTTATCTGTACGCTAGTTTGTATGGGTGTGTTTGCTGCCTTCCGGAGGAGTACGCTAGCCTAAATAACATGTCAGGAATGTGTACGCGCATCCTGAGTGCTGTATCGTGTGTTTGCTTTTCGCGTGCAAAATCGCTTATGTTTCCTTGAAAAACCTTGAGGTCTTTTAAATTTGTTGCCTTTGCAAGTTTTTCCTTGCACTACATAGTTTTTCTCATGAGTTTTGCAAAATAATACCCCAGACTGGAAAAATGTCTCGTCCGTGGACTCGCTCCATGCCCAATCAACCAGAAGAGGTTTATGGGACACAGACTAGCAACAATTTCACTCATGGTCAGTCCAGTCAACAAGACAGCGAAGCAGCCGTGTCTCAAGTATGCCATCTCTTCGAGCAAAGCCAGCAAAATCACCAAGAGATGATGAATCATGTCATCAATATGGGAAACCACCGCGAACCCTATCAACCGCATTCAAAGTTATCTGAGTTACAGAAGACTCGCCCCTCAACTTTTGCTCACACTGATAGGCCGCTGGAAGCCGATGATTGGCTTCGTGACATTGAAAGGAAACTAATTATTGCTCAGTGTTCAGATCACGAGAAGGTACTTTATGCACCACACTACCTCACTAGAGCAGCTGCAGCATGGTGGGAAAACTTCCTACACATGCACCCCAGTGAACACAACATCACCTGGGAAGAGTTCAAGGAAGGCTTCCGTGGGGCACACATCCCCAGGAGCATCATAAAAATCAAGAAGAGAGAGTTTGATGACCTGAAGCAGAGAGGCATGTCAGTGACAGAATACAATGGTCAGTTTACTCAGCTATCTCGTTATGCCTACGACGAGCACATGACAGAAAACAAGAAGATGGAAAAATTCCTGGACGGCCTGGCACCAGCACTAAGATGCCAACTGATTGTACACACCTTTCCGGACTTTAAGACTCTGGTGGACAAGGCCATTACCTTGGAGAATGAGCGTCGTAGTCTGGAAGATATCCGTAAGCGAAAGAGGGACAAGACGACTCTTGCTCGCAACAACCGAAGCAAGACTGAGGTTCCAAGGACAGGAGCAAGGAAATCCACGACTACCGATCCAAGGCCCGTCGGACAGTTTCATGCCAAGGACAGAGAGTTCACGTACCGTCCAGGGGTCACATGCTATGCTTGTGGGCAAGAAGGGCACTATGCTAAACAATGCCCAAAGCCGAGGAACGCGGCCCCCAAACCAAACAATGGTGGAAATATCCAGCCCCCAAGCGCAACAATTTCAATCCCAACAACAATCACAAGAAGGGTCACCTGAACCATGTGACCAGGGAAGAGGCGCAGAATGCCCCAGACATCGTGCTCGGTACGTTCCCTGTCAACACAGTACCTGCCACGGTTTTGTTTGATTCTGGAGCTTCCCATTCATTCGTTTCGAAGAGTTTTGTTTTACAACATGATTTTCCGATACTTCCCTTGGAAAAATCTATGATCATCAAGTCCCCCGGAAATAAGCAAATCGCTCAGGGTTACTGCCAAGGAGTGGTCATTGAGTTCGAAGGACTACAATTCCAAGCAAATCTCATCGTGTTGGAGAGTAAAGGACTGGATGCCATTTTCGGAATGGACTGGTTGACCACCAACAAAGGATTCATTGACTGTTTCAATCGGACCGTGATTCTCACCCACCATCATGGCAAGACCATTAAGGTCACAGCTCAAGAAAGGCCACGAGCACAACAACCAGAACTGAACAAAGTGTGCATTTCTGAACTGAGAAAAGTTCCAGTGGTATGCGAGTTTCCTGATTCGTTCCCTGAAGAACTGCCAGGCATGCCACCAGACCGAGATATAGAGTTCAGCATCGAACTAGCACCTGGCACCACTCCCATCTATAAGAAGCCTTATAGAATGGCACCCTCAGAATTAGTGGAGTTAAAGAAGCAGATAAAGGAACTGTTGGACAAAGGATTTATTCGAGCCAGCTCCTCACCTTGGGGTTCGCCAGTGTTGTTCGCCAAGAAAAAAGATGGGACACTGAGACTGTGTATAGACTATCAAGCCCTCAATATGGTCACCATCAAAAACAAATATCCGATGCCACGGATAAATGATTTGTTTGACCAGCTCGCACAAGCCAAGGTGTTCTCAAAGATTGATTTGAGATCGGGATATCACCAATTGAAAGTACGGACAGAAGATATCCCCAAGACAGCATTCACTTCCAGATATGGATTATATGAGTTCACAGTGATGCCTTTTGGTCTAACAAACGCCCCCGCATATTTCGTCCACCTCATGAACAAAGTGTTTATGAAATTCATGGACAAATTTGTCGTGGTATTCATTGACGATATTCTGGTTTACTCAAGGACACCCGAAGAGCATGCTGAGCACCTCAGAATTGTTTTGGGAGAATTAAGGAAACATCAGTTGTACGCCAAATTTAGCAAGTGCGAATTTTGGCTAAGACAAGTTGGTTTCTTAGGCCATATATTGAACCAAGAAGGCGTGGCCGTAGACCCAGAAAAAGTCAAAGCCATACTTGACTGGAAGCCACCCGCCAACGTTACAGATGTGCGGAGTTTCCTAGGAATGGCCGGATATTACAGAAGATTTATTGAAGGATTCTCCACTGTGGCAAAACCTATAACACAGTTGCTCAAGAAAGACAAGAAATTTGTATGGACGGAAGCATGCGAGAAAAGCTTCCAAGAACTCAAGAAGAAGCTGACAACCGCACCGGTCTTAACTGTGCCATACATACACAAGAGTTTTGAAGTATATTGTGACGCGTCCCGAAAAGGTCTCGGATGTGTACTAATGCAGGATGGCAAAGTTGTCGCAGATGCCTCCAGGCAGCTGTGAAAACATGAGGAAAATTACCCAACACATGACTTGGAGCTAGCAGCAGTTATTCATGCACTCAAGGAGTGGAGGCACTTTCTGTTGGGAAATCGCTGTGAAATATATACAGACCATAAGAGCCTCAAATATATTTTCACACAGCCGGAGCTAAATTTACGCCAACGACGCTGGTTAGAACTGGTCAAGGACTATGATGTCGGTATTCACTACCATCCAGGGAAAGAAAATGTAGTGGCCGATGCCCTTAGTCGAAACCCCAGCCCGGACAAGGACGGTCCGCAAAATTTGAGGCCTGAGTTTCAGCAAGAGTTCGCTAGGCTCAATATGATGTTAGTCTCTGAGGGCACCGTATCAAATCTGGAGATACAACCCACCCTGGTGGAACAAATTAAGAAGGCTCAACAGGGACATCCCAGCATCGAAGGCATAAAGAAGAAAATGGACCTTGGTAAGGCTTCAGAGTTCATCACAGACAGTGAAGGAACATTATGGTACGGAGACAGACTTTGCGTACCTAACATTGAGGAACTCAAGCAACAAATCTTAACCGAAAGCCACACCGCTCCATACTCTATCCACCCTGGAGGAACCAAAATGTACAAGGACATTCAGGAAAGATTTTGGTGGCACGGTATGAAAAGAGATATAGCCACATTTATTGCTTGTTGCGATTCATGTCAGCGCATCAAGGCCGAGCATTAAAAGCCAGCAGGGCTACTCCAGCCAAACAGGATACCGGAGTGGAAATGGGATGAAATAGGAATGGACTTCATTGTCGGATTACCCCGATCACAACGCGGAAATGACGCCATATGGGTCATCACAGACCGACTAACCAAGGTTGCTCATTTCATTCCCGTGAAGACTACCTACTCCACACAAAGGCTGGCCAAACTTTATCTCTCCCGTATAGTTTGTTTGCATGGAGTCCCAAAGACTATAATATCCGACCGAGGCACACAATTTGTCTCCAAATTTTGGGATCACCTACAACAAGCTCTGGGCATGCAACTAGCTTTCAGTACAGCGTACCACCCTCAGACTGATGGACAAACGGAACGTGTAAACCAAATCCTAGAAGATATGCTAAGAGCCTGTGTGCTCACCTATGGATCCAGTTGGGAAGAGAGTCTACCGTATGCCGAATTTGCTTACAACAACAGTTACCAAGCCAGCTTGCAAATGGCACCCTTTGAAGCATTGTACGGATGGAGGTGTCGTACCCCACTGAATTGGCCAGAAACAGGCGACAGCTGTATCTTCGGCCCAGACATGCTTAAAGAGGCCGAGGAGAAAGTTAAGCAAATCAGGGACAGACTGAAGACAGCGCAGAGCCGACAAAAGAGCTACTATGATCAAAAGCATCGTGAGGTCAGCTTTGAACCCGGTGATTCCGTATACCTCTGAGTGTCTCCTATGAGGGGTCTACAACGGTTCAAAATTAAGGGGAAGCTAGCCCCAAGATTTATTGGACCATTTTGTGTAAAGGCACGAAGAGGCACGGTAGCCTACCAACTAGATCTACCCAAGGAGCTATCAGACGTCCATGACGTATTTCACGTCTCTCAACTAAGAAAATGTGTGAGTAACCCGGAGAAGCATGTACCCCATGAAAGCATTGATGTGCAACCAGACCTCACCTACAGAGAGAGGCCAGTAAAGATTTTAGAAGAGTCTGAACGGAGGACCCGTCAGAAAACAACAAAGTTTTTCAGAGTTCAGTGGAGCAACCACACTGAGGATGAAGCCACATGGGAAAGGGAAGATTTTCTTCAGGCAGAATATCCATATCTATTTGAGGATCAGCAGAAATCTCGAGGACGAGATTTTTCCTAAGGGGGTAGGTGTTGTGACACCCAAGTTTTATTTGGATTTTCAAAAGATTTTATTTGACTTGAGGGAGGTGAATTAAAAATTATTTTCTTCAAGGGACCCTCCCTTTCAAATATTTTTCTCATAACAATAGTTTTATTTGGATTCACCCAAGACTTGCTTTTGGTCTTGGAGGTCCTTGCCATTTTATTTGAACTCAAGACAAAATACTTTTCACTTGAGAAAAATGCCTTTTGAAAATCCCTTTGAAAATGCACTATGGCTTTTGGAATAATCCTTTACCACTTTCAACTTTTCTCTCTTGCCATGGCCTTAGTGCAAATCCACTCTCCTAAACCTTCCCTCAACTTTGGATCATGTTTTGCATCAAATCCAGCAAGTTGAACCTCCCCATATGATTATTTTTCCATTCAAATCATATTCAAACAAATTTCTGTCTTCTATTCTAGCCATTGGTGATTTACAAAGGAACTCCACTTTCTGTTTGGATTTTTGCCCCCAAACCTTTTTCCCTTCCTAGTCCTTTGAACCCTCAACCAAGATCCTTGAAGATCCACTGGTCTTCAGTTCAAAATTTTCAAACTACACTTGCTGCAAGTTTGGACCAGATTTGTCAAAATTGGTGAAATTCATTCAAATCTTCCTCCAAAAATTCCAAGTAAAATCAGGCAGCCTCTGGGTGCATTGAGTGGTCACCTCACCAAGTACCAGCTCCAGAATTTTTTTTCTCATTGCCAAATCATTCTGTCGAACACCTGCAGTGCATTGTCAATATCAAGTTCAGTTAAGTTCAGAGAACAGTTTCAGTGCACTGTCGTTTTCTTCAGAACCCGACGTCGATCTCGCCAGTGCCGCCGTGTCGCAGTGTGCCTTGTCCCCTCCCCCTTGTCCTCTGCACCGCACGAACGTCTGGCACCTTGCGGACGTCGGCGACGAGCAACAGAAGGTGCGCCGCCCCGTGACCGACGCCAGCGGCGGCTTTGCGGCCGCCAGAGAGAGGCGCGGCGCCGACGGCGCCACCCAGCGCCGCCCAAGCCACCGGAGCTCGCCGCGTGGCCTTCCACTCCCCGAACGCGCTGCCACTCTCGTCGTGAACCGCAGGGCGCGGAGCGCGCTCTCTGCCGCCGTCGTGCCCGTGCGGCCACCCCACCGTGGACCGGCGCCATTACGCCAAGACCAACCGAGATTTGCGGGGGAACGGCACCAGTAACCTCCACTGATGCTGCCTGGCCACTCAAACCTCCTGCCAATCCACTGCATCGCCGTAATTGCTCGCCGGAGATTCTCCGTTCACGGCCACCCCGTCGATCCGCCTATAAATAGAGGCCCCGAGCCTCAACTCGAACCCACACCATCTCTGCACTCCACCTAGAGCACGCCTAGCCACTGGAAGAGCCCCGAGGAGGTCTCCTTCCTCGACTCCGGCCGCCGCGGCCCGCCACGGGATCCAGCTCGATTCGCTCCCGTGCGTGCGCCTCTGCCTCCCATCTCTTGCCAGTAGCTTCACTATGCATCCCTCCTTCTGACCCGCGCTTCAATTCGAAGTTTGCAGCCCTTCACCGGAGTTCTCCACCATCACCCGAGCCGCCGCCTGCCGGAGAAAGTGTCGCCGTCGACGTGGTGCTCTCCGACGGTCGAGTCCACCACCCACCGACGCGGAAGAACACGCTGAAGCTCTTGGTACCCTCCGATCTTCCTGACTCGCCATGGTTCGACGCCGGCGTCCACCGCAGTCTTCGGGCGCCGGCGAGCTTTTTAAACCTGACATGTGGGACCCCCCTGTCAGCCTCTCTTCTGTTTCCCCACGCGAAACGTTTTCTGTTGGCGCCTTCAGGCAAATACGTTTTCCCTCTTGAGCTTGCGCATTTCCAATCGAACCGTTTTCTGGTTTCTCAGTTTAAACCCTGGAACTTTTCCGTTTCATTACAGATGGGTCCCTGGACATAAACCTTTATAACTTTTTAATAAAAAGGAATTTTTGAGTGATTCTTTTTCTGACAGTCTTAAAATTTTGTCTAGTTTTTTATAGGATTTATTTGGAAATTTTTTGGAGAAGTTTCTGTGCACGCGTTGGTTTTCACGTTAGTACCCGTTTTCGTATTGCCATAGGTTCCGGAAGAGGTGACGGAGCCGCGAACTTCGCCGAGCTAGACTCCGACTTCTCCGAACCAGGCAAGCATGTTTGAACCTTTGATATGATAGGTGTTTTGCATGTTTGCGTAAAGGTTTGTGCGTGGCATATGAGTATCGGTGAGTTCCCCGTTGCTTGCGAGGCAACCACCCGTATGTTCCAAAGTTGCGATGATCTCTGGTGAGAGATGGCCTAATCATGTGGTGACATGAAGGGCAGCAAGGTGGTACTGTTGTAGCATACCAGCCTTGCGTCGTCCGAGTACTTCCGACGTTAACGTGGACGGAGTCACGTTATCGTTCTTTTCCCCTTCCGTGCTACCACGTGTTTCTTTGCCAAGATGCGGTTTAGTAAGTTGGTAACCTCTTTCCGTGTACACACCAAACAGAGGGGCCGGGATGATGGTACCTTGGCCCAGGATTAAAGCCAGTCATCCGGTCAGGGGGCATGGGTGTTTCCGGTTGGGACCGAGAGGGGGGGGGGCACCCCCTTAGAGCGCGCGTATAGAAATTTGATCCCATGCTACGCGAGTTTGTAGCCTCCCCGTCTCAAGGTTTTTCTTGAACGTTGCCGCGGGTGATCCCTGGCTTCGGAATGTTGAATGGGTGTGTACTGGTTAGACGTGTTTCTTCCAAAACACCGTAAACGGAACTAGTCCCCGTGACTACTGAAATCCGTTGGCTGTGGTTAAGTACAAACTCTGCAGAGTCAAATTCTTCCAAGTCATCGTGTCCATGATCAAGTAGGGTAATCAGTATATCCATATCTATCCGCGTGGAAAACTTGTCTCCGGTGAACAAGCTCAAGTGGTAAACCCGGTTAAATTATTATTACTATGGATGGACTAACCTTTTATTTGTCTCGTACTTGTAATAATTTATGATCTCGAGCTACTGCATTATTGAGCTACAATATAAGCCCTTTATGTGACGTCGCTCAGACGTCCGACTGTGGCATGTGTTTGTTCTTACTTTAAATATAAGCCCTTTATGCGACGTCGCGCAGACGTCCGACTGTGGCGTGTCTTTGTTTCTCACTTTAAATATAAGCCCTTTATGTGATGTCGCTCAGACGTCCGACTGTGGCACGCACTGCCTTTATTTTTCTGTTATAAGCCCTTTATGTGGTGTCGCCCCGACGCCCGACTGTGGCATTACTATTCTGCAGTTTCCTCTCGAGGAGTCATTCAGACCCTCGTTTGGCACCAGTATTATTATTTCTGCAGTTTCCTCTCGAGGAGTCATTCAGACCCTCGTTTGGCACCAGTATTATTATTTCTGCAGTTTCCTCTCGAGGAGTCATTCAGACACTCGTTTGGCACCAGTATTATTATTTCTGCAGTTTCCTCTCGAGGAGTCATTCAGACACTCGTTTGGCACCAGTATTACCATTCTTGCAGTTTTCCTCTCGAGGAGTCATTCAAACACTCGTTTGGCACCAGTACTACTATTCTTGTAGTTTCCGCTCGAGGAGTCATTCGGACCCTCGTTTGGCACCCAGCATTTATTATCTCTATGTCTGAACGCGCTGGTTAACTTGTTTATATGCTTCATGTTTACATTTGTTATATCTTATGTCCGAACTGTCTTGCGAGTACATTCATAGTACTCACCTGGCTTGTTGATTTGGCCAGATGTTGACGAATGCGATCTCTTGGATGGAGAGTTTGATAGCGCGTCCGACGCCTAGAGGAATCCCAGTCAGTCCTGCGCGATCCCGGATATTGGTCACTTGTATTATATACGCTTCCGCCACCCGTAATAAGTCTCCTCGAGCCTCACTCCAACGCTCGAAGAGCTGTAGTCTTCAGGAGTCATATCACTCACTTCGCAGTGATATTCCCACCACCGTTATTATCGTGAGTTAGTAGTTATGCCACCCTATCCGCCGTCTTGTTTTATCGGCATGCATGTAATAAATTGTTGGGCAGTTTCCGCTCAACTTTGTATTATATTCAGTACTCCTGGTATTTTTCTTCTGTGACCATGATATTGTCTACCAGTGAGAAGGAATTCTTCCTTACTGGTCCGTAAAAGGGATTGGTCTCTCAATAATTATATTATTGAAAAACCGGTCGTGACAAGCTTGGTACCAGAGCCAGGCTGACTGTAGGAAGCCACTAGGAGCGATCGCTAATCGGTTATTAGCGTCTTTTGTGCGTTTTCAGCATTTTGCAAATTGTAGCTATTTTCTGTTGGTCATCATAAATTTATGACATGACTACTCAGAATTTTTGCCTACTTTTGTAGATGGCTGGCAGTAGCTGTGAGAATCGAGTGTTCACGAACGTGCCCGAGGGGTTTGTCAAGCTCCTCGTCTCCATCACCAAGCTCGCAATCGGGCCAGCAGCCCGCCCGGAGTTCACGCTCTATCAGCACAAGCTCAGCGACGACGTGTCTATGCACCAAGCTGTGGTGCAATTCAAGGGAGGACGTTCTGCAGCTCGCCACTTCCGTTTTGTGGGAAGGGCCATGCCTACTGAGAGGCATGCCATGCAGATGGCTTCCCGTGAGGCGATAGCTTGTCTTCGGGACATCCTTCCTACGATGAAGACTCGTCGCTACCGCTACCTCCCATGCCATGTGCCTTACACCAGTCACTATGCATTCGCCTGCCATCGGGGAGAGCGAGATGAAGCCATCGAGATGGTTGTGGAGTATCTCAAGGCTCTGGAGGAGTCTTTCGACAACCTCGTAGACGATCTCGTGTCTGCCCGCATGGACTTAGTCTGGGGCGGTCCTGCCAGCAGGAAGGAGCTTCTCCACACGACACCGCCTCTGACTTTCGTCTCGTCTTCAGCCTCTTATGCACCGGCCGTTTTGGCCACCGCTTGCCGTCTGCCCACCACTGAGGAGTTCGACCGAGTCATCGCTCCTACTCCAGTCAGAGCTACACCGCCTGCCGCACCCGCCCTACCACCCGTCGCTCCCGCGCCATCACCGCAGCGCAGCGTTACGCGCCAAGAGCCAGCTAGAGAGGAGGTGGAGGTTGATTCTCCTGGACCGCTGAGTCTTGCCATCGGCAAGGGGAAGGAAATCTTCACCATCTCCGACTGAGAGCGCCGAGTAGCCGCGCGTTATGTCTGCTTGTATGGTGTGTTGTTTTATCTGTACGCTAGTTTGTATGGGTGTGTTTGCTGCCTTCCGGAGGAGTACGCTAGCCTAAATAACATGTCAGGAATGTGTACGCGCATCCTGAGTGCTGTATCGTGTGTTTGCTTTTCGCGTGCAAAATCGCTTATGTTTCCTTGAAAAACCTTGAGGTCTTTTAAATTTGTTGCCTTTGCAAGTTTTTCCTTGCACTACACAGTCCAGTCAACAAGACAGCGAAGGAGCCCTGTCTCAAGTATGCCGTCTCTTCGAGCAAAGCCAGCAACAGCACCAAGAGATGATGAATCATGTCATCAATATGGGAAACCACCGCGAACCCTATCAACCGCATTCAAAGTTATCTGAGTTACAGAAGACTCGCCCCTCAACTTTTGCTCACACTGATAGATCGCTGGAAGCCGATGATTGGCTTCGTGACATTGAAAGGAAACTAATTATTGCTCAGTGTTCAGATCACGAGAAGGTACTTTATGCACCACACTACCTCACTAGAGCAGCTGCAGCATGGTTGGAAAACTTCCTACACATGCACCCCAGTGAACACAACATCACCTGGGAAGAGTTCAAGGAAGGCTTCCGTGGGGCACACATCCCCAGGAGCATCATAAAAATCAAGAAGAGAGAGTTTGATGACCTGAAGCAGAGAGGCATGTCAGTGACAGAATACAATGGTCAGTTTACTTAGCTATCTCGTTATGCCTACGACGAGCACATGACAGAAAACAAGAAGATGGAAAAATTCCTGGACGGCCTGGCACCAGCACTAAGATGCCAACTGATTGTACACACCTTTCCGGACTTTAAGACTCTGGTGGACAAGGCCATTACCTTGGAGAATGAGCGCCGTAGTCTGGAAGATATCCGTAAGCGAAAGAGGGACAAGACGACTCTTGCTCGCAACAACCGAAGCAAGACTGAGGTTCCAAGGACAGGAGCAAGGAAATCCACGACTACCGATCCAAGGCCCGTCGGACAGTTTCATGCCAGGGACAGAGAGTTCACGTACCGTCCAGGGGTCACATGCTATGCTTGTGGGCAAGAAGGGCACTATGCTAAACAATGCCCAAAGCCGAGGAACGCGGCCCCCAAACCAAACAATGGTGGAAATAATCCAGCCCCCAAGCGCAACAATTTCAATCCCAACAACAATCACAAGAAGGGTCACCTGAACCATGTGACCAGGGAAGAGGCGCAGAATGCCCCAGACATCGTGCTCGGTACGTTCCCTGTCAACACAGTACCTGCCACGGTTTTGTTTGATTCTGGAGCTTCCCATTCGTTCGTTTCGAAGAGTTTTGTTTTACAACATGATTTTCCGATACTTCCCTTGGAAAAATCTATGATCATCAAGTCCCCCGGAAATAAGCAAATCGCTCAGGGTTACTGCCAAGGAGTGGTCATTGAGTTCGAAGGACTACAATTCCAAGCAAATCTCATCGTGTTGGAGAGTAAAGGACTGGATGCCATTTTAGGAATGGACTGGTTGACCACCAACAAAGGATTCATTGACTGTTTCAATCGGACCGTGATTCTCACCCACCATCATGGCAAGACCATTAAGGTCACAGCTCAAGAAAGGCCACGAACACAACAACCAAAACTGAACAAAGTGTGCATTTCTGAACTGAGAAAAGTTCCAGTGGTATGCGAGTTTCCTGATGTGTTCCCTGAAGAACTGCCAGGCATGCCACCAGACCGAGAGATAGAGTTCAGCATCGAACTAGCACCTGGCACCACTCCCATCTATAAGAAGCCTTATAGAATGGCACCCTCAGAATTAGTGGAGTTAAAGAAGCAGATAAAGGAACTGTTGGACAAAGGATTTATTCGAGCCAGCTCCTCACCTTGGGGTTCGCCAGTGTTGTTCGCCAAGAAAAAAGATGGGACACTGAGACTGTGTATAGACTATCAAGCCCTCAATATGGTCACCATCAAAAACAAATATCCGATGCCACGGATAAATGATTTGTTTGACCAGCTCGCACAAGCCAAGGTGTTCTCAAAGATTGATTTGAGATCGGGATATCACCAATTGAAAGTACGGACAGAAGATATCCCCAAGACAGCATTCACTTCCAGATATGGATTATATGAGTTCACAGTGATGCCTTTTGGTCTAACAAACGCCCCCGCATATTTCGTCCACCTCATGAACAAAGTGTTTATGAAATTCATGGACAAATTTGTCGTGGTATTCATTGACGATATTCTGGTTTACTCAAGGACACCCGAAGAGCATGCTGAGCACCTCAGAATTGTTTTGGGAGAATTAAGGAAACATCAGTTGTACGCCAAATTTAGCAAGTGCGAATTTTGGCTAAGACAAGTTGGTTTCTTAGGCCATATATTGAACCAAGAAGGCGTGGCCGTAGACCCAGAAAAAGTCAAAGCCATACTTGACTGGAAGCCACCCGCCAAATTTTTTGGAGAAGTTTCTGTGCACGCGTTGGTTTTCACGTTAGTACCCGTTTTCGTATTGCCGTATGTTCCGGAAGAGGTGACGGAGCCGCGAACTTCGCCGAGCTAGACTCCGACTTCTCCGAACCAGGCAAGCATGTTTGAACCTTTGATATGATAGGTGTTTTGCATGTTTGTGTAAAGGTTTGTGCGTGGCATATGAGTATCGGTGAGTTCCCCGTTGCTTGCGAGGCAACCACCCGTATGTTCCAAAGTTGCGATGATCTCTGGTGAGAGATGGCCTAATCATGTGGTGACATGAAGGGCAGCAAGGTGGTACTGTTGTAGCATACCAGCCTTGCGTCGTCCGACTACTTCCGACGTTAACGTGGACGGAGTCACGTTATCGTTCTTTTCCCCTTCCGTGCTACCACGTGTTTCTTTGCCAAGATGCGGTTTAGTAAGTTGGTAACCTCTTTCCGTGTACACACCAAACAGAGGGGCCGGGATGATGGTACCTTGGCCCAGGATTAAAGCCAGTCATCCGGTCAGGGGGCATGGGTGTTTCCGGTTGGGACCGAGAGGGGGGCACCCCCTTAGAGCGCGCGTATAGAAATTTGATCCCATGCTACGCGAGGTTGTAGCCTCCCCGTCTCAAGGTTTTTCTTGAACGTTGCCGCAGGTGATCCCTGGCTTCGGAATGTTGAATGGGTGTGTACTGGTTAGACGTGTTTCTTCCAAAACACCGTAAACGGAACTAGTCCCCGTGACTACTGAAATCCGTTGGCTGTGGTTAAGTACAAACTCTGTAGAGTCAAATTCTTCCAAGTCATCGTGTCCATGATCAAGTAGGGTAATCAGTATATCCATATCTATCCACGTGGAAAACTTGTCTCCGGTGAACAAGCTCAAGTGGTAAACCCGGTTAAATTATTATTACTATGGATGGACTAACCTTTTATTTGTCTCGTACTTGTAATAATTTATGATCTCGAGCTACTGCATTATTGAGCTACAATATAAGCCCTTTATGTGACGTCGCTCAGACGTCCGACTGTGGCATGTGTTTGTTCTTACTTTAAATATAAGCCCTTTATGCGACGTCGCGCAGACGTCCGACTGTGGCGTGTCTTTGTTTCTCACTTTAAATATAAGCCCTTTATGTGATGTCGCTCAGACGTCCGACTGTGGCACGCACTGCCTTTATTTTTCTGTTATAAGCCCTTTATGTGGTGTCGCCCCGACGCCCGACTGTGGCATTACTATTCTGCAGTTTCCTCTCGAGGAGTCATTCAGACCCTCGTTTGGCACCAGTATTATTATTTCTGCAGTTTCCTCTCGAGGAGTCATTCAGACCCTCGTTTGGCACCAGTATTATTATTTCTGCAGTTTCCTCTCGAGGAGTCATTCAGACACTCGTTTGGCACCAGTATTATTATTTCTGCAGTTTCCTCTCGAGGAGTCATTCAGACACTCGTTTGGCACCAGTATTACCATTCTTGCAGTTTTCCTCTTGAGGAGTCATTCAGACACTCGTTTGGCACCAGTACTACTATTCTTGCAGTTTCCGCTCGAGGAGTCATTCGGACCCTCGTTTGGCACCCAGCATTTATTATCTCTATGTCTGAACGCGCTGGTTAACTTGTTTATATGCTTCATGTTTACATTTGTTATATCTTATGTCCGAATTGTCTTGCGAGTACTTTCATAGTACTCACCTGGCTTGTTGATTTGGCCAGATGTTGACGAAGGCGATCTCTTGGATGGAGAGTTTGATAGCGCGTCCGACGCCTAGAGGAATCCCAGTCAGTCCTGCGCGATCCCGGATATTGGTCACTTGTATTATATACGCTTCCGCCACCCGTAATAAGTCTCCTCGAGCCTCACTCCAACGCTCGAAGAGCTGTAGTCTTCAAGAGTCATATCACTCACTTCGCAGTGATATTCCCACCACCGTTATTATCGTGAGTTAGTAGTTATGCCACCCTATCCGCCGTCTTGTTTTATCGGCATGTTGTAATAAATTGTTGGGCAGTTTCCGCTCAACTTTGTATTATATTCAGTACTCCTGGTATTTTTCTTCTGTGACCATGATATTGTCTACCAGTGAGAAGGAATTCTTCCTTACTGGTCCGTAAAAGGGATTGGTCTCTCAATAATTATATTATTGAAAAACCGGTCGTGACACCTATTTCCACCGCCGCAACCTTCTGTACCCGTGAGATCCCATCTTGGGGCCTTTTTCGGCGCTCCGCCGGAGGGGGAATCGATCACGGAGGGCTTCTACATCAACACCAAAAATATTTATCTTATTATCTTTATCAGATCTCACTTTTGCAAGTGGCCGTGAAGGGATTGACAACCCCTTTATCGCGTTGGTTGCAAGGTTCTTGATTGTTTGTGCAGGTACTAGGCGATTTGCGTGTAGTCTCCTACTGGATTGATACCTTGGTTCTCAAAAACTGAGGGAAATACTTACGCTACTTTGCTACATCACCCTTTCCTCTTCAAGGGAAAACCAACGCATGCTCAAGAGGTAGCATCTACCACAACTATTGCGGTATCAAGTATCAAGGTGAGGCACTTATATGTGATTATATGTCAACATGAGCTATAACAAGTTGAAGGTCCAGCTATCTCCAGGGGTTCACTACCACAGACCGATGGGTTTGAATTTTGATGTGTGTGTGAGTGGGGTGTGAGAGGAAATTTGAGCTAACTACATCATGCACAACTGCCAGAGGTGGCAAGTTTGGATAGAGGGTGGAGAGACAAAAATAGTGGATGAAATAAGAAAAAGAAAAGAAGATGAAGAGTTATTTAATGGTAAAAGAATTGTCGATAACACCACCCTATTTGCACGAGTATCCTAAAGGTTTATATTAAACTACAAAAATATGTATGCTCTGTAGTAATGGATGGGCAATTAACTTGCGATGGATTCAGGGAAAGACACCATCCAGTTAACGTCTAGCGGGGGCAAGGAGCCATGAACGTGGTTGCACAAGACACCAATTTACCCGGAGGTCACCCTCGGCACCGAAAATCGACATGGGAGGGCCAGATCGATGACACGGATCGCCCGAGGTAGAAATCGTATTGTATGAAGCCCATGGCACCAGAAATCGCCAAGGGATGGCCATATTGATGTCGTTGCTGAATCCGGCTACTCACCGTGACATATATGTGCTCACCGCAGCTCATCAGATCTGACCAAAACAGATAACCGGGGAGGGGATGGGCGACATAGCGATTGATGGGAGGGGAGGGGATGGTGAGCGTGGATGGAAGGTGGCAGCAACATGCCATGATGGGAAGATATGGTGACAGCAACGCCGTGGCAGAGAGAACGAGTGAGAGGGGTGGTTGCGGTGAGAGAATCGGTTGCGAGGGGGACACGAGGTCCATTATGCTAGAGTCAACACGAGGTCAGAAGTTTTGCGACAAGGAAACTATCCAGACGTTGGCAACATTATTTGATAGCTGGCCTGGGATAGACAACGACATCTCATCGTGCAACATGATAAGTAAAGTATTTTGTCTATTGTTATCATGGTTTATTGTTGTTTCTAATAGCTCCACTTGTAGATTTATCTTCCCTATGCATCCATCGACCGATACATTTTATACGTCATCGACAAAGAGGCACGTCGTCTATATATTATGGACCCTATTCAAACATCACAATCGTTAGAGGATAAAAATTTGAGGCATGCACTGAAATTAAAAAGTTTTGCAAGGGATTTCAAAGAAGCACTCGAAATAAAGCTGCCTGGTTGAAATTCCGATATATCTAAATGGCAACATTTATTTCCGTTTGGTATTTCAACGAGTATAGACGGGTAATGAATTCATAATAAAAACATTTATTTTTGTTATCACTATATTCTTTATATTATTAATTTAAAAATTGCAGGAATGTGTCTGGCTATTTTGTTTTTCATTTTATGCTCTGGTGAAACGGTAAAGAATTGGTCAAGCCGGTTTGCGGGGTGAGTATTGTCCGTTACATGTTTTAAGACCTTCGGCATGAAATTTTCATACTAACTACATATAATGTTTGTGCAAGATGGGTATGAGTTGAGGAAACAGTTTTTATTATACTTGCTAAAACATCGTGGGAATGAAGCTAAAGGCAGCTTTCCTGATATTGTGAAAGAGTTTTTTAAGCGCATCATCTAGATATTGATAGTTTTGTAACAGATGTTAAGGTCGAATATCGCTCAGTTTGATACATGCACATGTTGTTAATCTTTCTTTTTGTTATCAATTTACATTGCAAAATTGGACTTCAGTTATTCAGTAATTGTGTTTGTGTTATATTGTTTGTACGTGTGAAATTTAACATGTAACTCTTGCAAACTATTTCAAGAGCCCGTGGCAACGCACGGACACTCTACTAGTCTTTATAATCACCCAGTTACGTTGTGACGTTTGATAGCACACTAAATGTTCCTCCGGTATTCGGGAGTTGCGTAATCTCATAGTCATAGGAACATGTATAAGTCATGAAGAAAGCAATAGCAATAAACTAAACGATCATAGTGCTAAGCTAACGGATGGGTTTAGTCCATCACATGTCTAATGGTGTGATCCCGTTCATCAAATGACAACACATGTCAATGGCTAGGAAACTTAACCATCTTTGATAAATGAGCTAGTCTAGTAGAGGCATACTAGGGACACTCTGTTTGTCTATGTATTCACACGTGTACTAAGTTTCCGGTTAATACAATTCTAGCATGAATAATAAACATTTACCATGATATAAGGAAATATAAATAACAACTTTATTATTGCCTCTGGGGCATATTTCCTTCAGTGGTCGTCGAAACCCTCGATCTCTCTTTGGTCTGCTATCTCTCTCTCCCTTTCACTTTATGTGGTTAACCGAGGGGATGGGATAGTGAGTAGGGGTGGGGGGCATCGATGATGAAATGGAGTAAATGCGGAAGAATTTGCGGCGGCTAAGTTCCCAGCGAACGAGTTGGACTTCCTGACGTGGCAACCTAGAGCGCTTTAAGATCTGTGTTTTCCATCCAACGACCAAAAGGTGGTTCGTTGGAAAATCCCTCCGAGGGAACGAACGTCACATAACATTTCTTAGGAAAATCGGGTCCGCTGTAACCGGAGCGGTAGGAGCTTTTTGAGATATGATGGCATGTACAATGGTTGTTTTATCCTATGTTCGCCACATAATCTAGAGAAGATAATAAAAATGTATATAATGGGTTATTCTTGGTCTTATTTTCAATAATTAGATATCCGTAAATATGTGGAGACAATTGTTGCAAAGAGATCATCTCTTAATTAAGAGAAAACAAGCCTTTTATTATGGTTTCTCTCTCTTCCATCTCATCATTTATCTTATGTGGCATTCCTCAAAGGGAAATGTTTGTAGCCGGTGGACCGGCGGAAAACACGGCCGATCACCCGCACGAGACACGTCGTGGGGCGGACCCACCCACCACTTTTCTGCTTTCCCCTTATCTCTTCGGGATTACTCTCGTCCATTCGTTCTGCGTGCCTTCTCCCATCTCTCTTCTTTTTCTCATCTAGGAAACTGCCATGGGCGGTGACGGTGCAGAAAGATCTCCTCTCATCTCTCTATTTCTCTCACCTACGAGCTGCCATGGCCGGCGGTGATGTGGGGATGGCCGGCGGCCACAGATATTGTGGCCGGCTGCCACATATGTTGTGACCGGCGGCCATGATTGCTCGGATTTTTTGGCCCTGGCATGCTGCATGCGTCGAGGACGACCAACAGTACCAGTACTACCGGCGATGGAGATAGTGGCCTCCGGTGCTACAACCGGTGATTTTTTTGCCGGCACTGACTCTCTTTTTTTTGCTACAATCGGCAAGAATTTTGGCTGGATCGGACGAGGTTTTTTTGTTAAGATCTCGGTGGCCATGCATGTTTTTGCTGGAACTGGTAAGTGTTTTTGTTGCATCCGATGGTTTTGCTACGATCGGTGACACCGGCTGGCTTTTGTTCGCTGGGTTTTTTCATTTCTCCTGAGGCAGATATGTTTTTTGCTACTACCAGCATGTGTTTTTGTTACAACGGGTGATTTGGTTTGCTACGACCAGCGACGAAGACACATGTTTTTTTTCGGAACCGGTATGTGTTTTGCTGCGACACGCGATTTGTTTTGCTACAACCAGAAACATCGACTTTGTTCGTTGAATTTTTCTTTCTTGTCATGGCCACGGTGGTGGAAACCAATGATGACGGCAAGACTAGGGCAAAGACGATGGGGAATGTTGCAACTATGGCGCCCCCGTGCTGGAATCGGCCTGTGGAGTGTTGCAACCATAAAAAGGCAGAAACCTGAAGCCAATGGCGGTCATACGCTTCAACCCGGCGGCTGCGCGCCGGGGCGACAAGCTGGCACTGCGTTGGGGCACGGCAGAGCTGCAACTGGAGCACGATGTGGTGATGCCAACAGCAAGGTGGCAGATTGCATATATACACGGCGGTGCTACTGAGGGGGTTCAATGATTGTGTTCTATATCTAACTTAAGAAGGAGCACGCATGGGGACGAAGGATGACGTGAGAGGGATGGATCCAACGGTTACAAGTGGAAAAAATGTACACACGCACTCGCATTTCTCAAATAGCACCATTGCACATGCCCTAAGGACCTTGTCTCCTCGACGAGCCGAAATCTTATCTTCTAGCAAACAAATCAAACGAACACAAATTCGACTCTTGCCAAGGACGGAAAATAAATAGCTAGAGCTACCTGTAAGCTATACGAATCGGTGAACAACCCAAATCCTACTCGGACACAGCCGTATACATCGTGATTAGGCCTAACGAACTCAACGAGGCTCGAGCCCCTGAAACCAATGCGATCGGGGAGAAGGCATAGCCGATACGTAGCTGCACCCACGTTTGGATTATATTTCCCAAAAGAAAGCCTCCGAGGGACCAAGAAAAAAAAAGGTTCTGGGTCCTCCGAGGACAAAAACAATGGAGCAACATGAAGACCAGCGGTGCTGCTGCTCCCTGAAGACGTGCTCGCGGACGCCCTCCGCCGACTTCCTCCACATGGGTGGCGTTTGGTTAGGTGGCTATCCTAGGATGGGACAGGGATAGCCACTTTTTCAGGGGATAGCAGTTGTTTGGGTGAGAGGATGGAGTGGTTGAGGGCAACCATAATTTTGGAATATTCCCTCGAAAAGCTGGTTGAGGCTGTCCGCGGAAATTTGGCGGATGGTGGCAGCCACTCGCATTCCCGCAGCCCTTGAAACGTTTTCTTCGTCTCCCTCATCTGAGCGGCAGAATTAACCCTTCTCTCACCTATACAGGAGACCGGTGGCGCGTGGTAGATTTTGGATCGGGATCTTGCCGCGACGGTGGGAATTGGGGATCCTGCAGCGTGGAATCGGTAGCTGTGGCGGCTGCGCTCGGCGGGCGCCAGCAGCGGGTAAGGGGCAGCACCGGCGGCGGCGAATCGAGGGATCTGACAGCGTGCGACGGGAAGAAGTATTGATTAGGCTCAGCGAGCGCCGGCGGTAGGTAACGGCCAGCGCCTACGGTGTGGAATCGCGAGGCCTCTGGTTGACATGCTTGCTTTTTTTACGTGAGCAAAAAATGCAGAAACATATGTCTGTTCTTTTCCCAAACAGAGGCACGAGTACATCACTGAACGTTGATGCTCTTTTGAGGTTGTATTTGACATGATCTAAATCCCAGAATGAGGCATTGTTAGCTAGCGTCACTTGATTGTATATATATGGGTAATCTCACCTTGTTACAGCAAATAGGTCATCACAACAACCTATCCAATTCTCATCATTCCAACCAAACAACAAAATGTGGTTATCCAACGCAGCAAACTCCATTCAACCAAACAACAGAATGTGGCCATCCTTAACCAGGTGGCTAGGGACATCCTCAGCCAACCCATCCTTGCCCTTGAACCAAACACCACCATGGTCTCGCTGCGTCTGAAGGCGTGGCGGGACGTCGTCGACACGCACAGCCTGCTGCGGCTAGACCTCCCACACTCGGTGGACAACATCATCCTCAATCTGTACGATCTAAGGTCGTCGCAGTTTCTCTCCCGTCCATCCAGGGGGGCCGTGACCTCGGCCGCGCCGTCTCCGGCAAGCTGGGCCACCTCCGCGATCCAGCCGTCTATGTCAGCGATCACTGCAACGGCCTTCTTCTAGTTCACGATTACGTGGTTAACCCTGCCACAGGACAGTTGGCTCGCCTGCCCAAGTGCCCCGGTGCGTTGACGAGAACACGTTTCTTGTACACTAACAAGTACATTGCGTTTGATCCGGTGGCATCTTCGCACTACAAAGTTTTCGCAGTCCCTCACATTTGTTACCTTGCAAGTTACATCAAGTTCAAGGAACCAGAAAAAGAGGGCTCGGAGCGGCCACCATCACGATACGCCCTCCATGTCTTCTCGTCGCAGACGGGGTGATGGGAGGAGAACACCTTTCTTCGGGAAGGGGACGCTGCTGTTGGGGAACGCAGTAATTTCAAAAATTTCCTGCGCACACGCAAGATCATGGTGATGCATAGCAACGAGAGGGGAGAGTGTAGTCCACGTACCCTCGTAGACCGTAAGCGGAAGCGTTATGACAACGCGGTTGATGTAGTCATACTCTTCACGATCCGACCGATCCTAGTACCGAAAGTACGGCACCTCCGCGATCTGCACACGTTCAGCTCGGTGACGTCCCACGAACTCTCGATCCAGCTGAGTGTCGAGGGAGAGCTTCGTCAACACGACGGCGTGATGACGGTGATGATGAACCTACCGGCGCAGGGCTTCGCCTAAGCACTACGACGATATGACCGAGGTGGATTATGGTGGAGGGAGGCACCGCACACGGCTAAGAGATCAATGATCAACTTGTGTGTCTATGGGGTGCCCCTGGCCACGTATATAAATGATGGAGGGAGGAGGAGGCCGGCCCTCATAGGGCGTGCCCAAAGTGTAGAGTCCTACTAGGACTCCCTAGTCCTAGTAGGATTCCACCTCCCACATGGAATAGGAAAAAGGGAAGGGAGAAGGAGAAGGAAGGAAGGGGGCGCCCCGTTTCTCTAGTCCAATTCAGACCAGTCCATGGGGAAGGGGCGCGGCCACCCTTGAGGCCTTTCTCTCCTTTCCCGTATGGCCCATTAAGGCCCAATACGAATTCCCGTAACTCTCTGGTACTCCAAAAAATACCCGAATCACTCGGAACCTTTCCGATGTCCGAATATAGCCTTCCAATATATCGATCTTTATGTCTCGACCATTTCGAGACTCCTCGTCATGTCCATGATCCCATCTGGGACTCCGAACTACCTTCGGTACATCAAAACACATAAACTCATAATACCGATCGTCACCAAACGTTAAGCGTGTGGACCCTACAGGTTCGAGAACTATGTAGACATGACCGAGACTCATCTCCGGTCAATAACCAATAGCGGAACCTGGATGCTCATATTGGCTCCCACATATTCTACGAAGATCTTTATCGGTCAAACCGCATAACAACATACGTTGTTCCCTTTGTCATCGGTATGTTACTTGCCCGAGATTCGATCATCGGTATCTCAATACCTAGTTCAATCTCGTTACCGGCAAGTCTCTTTACTCGTTCCGAAATGCATCATCCCGCAACTAACTCATTAGTCACATTGCTTGCAAGGCTTATAGTGATGTGCATTACCGAGAGGGCCCAGAGATACCTCTCCGATACACGGAGTGACAAATCATAATCTCGATCTATGCCAACTCAACAAACACCATCGGAGACACATGTAGAGCATCTTTATAATCACCCAGTTACGTTGTGACGTTTGATAGCACACAAAGTGTTCCTTCGGTATTCGGGAGTTGCATAATCTCATAGTCATAGGAACATGTATAAGTCATGAAGAAAGCAATAGCAAAGAAACTGAAACAATCATAATGCTAAGCTAACGAATGGGTCTTGTCCATCACACCATTCTCTAAGAAACTCTGTTTGTCTATGTATTCACACATGTACTAAGTTTCCTGTTAATACAATTCTAGCATGAATAATAAATATTTATCATGATATAAGGAAATAAATAATAACTTTATTATTGCCTCTAGGGCATATTTCCTTCAGTATCCCACTTACACTAGAGTCAATAATCTAGTTCACGTCGCCATGTGATTTAACACCAGTAGTTCACATCACCATGTGATTAACACCCATAGTTCACATAGCCATGTGACCAACACTCAAAGGGTTTACTAGAGTCAGTAATCTTAGTTCACATCGCCATGTGATTAACACCCAAAGAGTGCTAAGGTGTGATCATGTTTTGCTTGTGAGAGAAGTTTAGTCAACAGGTCTGCCATATTCAGATCCGTATGTATTTTGCAAATTTTTATGTCAACAATGCTCTGCACGGAGCTACTCTAGCTAATTGCTCCCACTTTCAATATGTATCCAGATTGAGACTTAGAGTCATCTGGATCAGTGTCAAAACTTGCATCGACGTAACCCTTTACGACAAACTCTTTATCACCTCCATAACCGAGAAATATTTCCTTAGTCCTCTAAGGATATTTCTGAACGTTGTCCAGTGATCTACTCCTAGATCACTATTGTACTCCCTTGCCAAACTCAGGGCAGGGTATACAATAGGTCTGGTACATAGCATGTCATACTTTATAGAACCTATGGCTGTGGCATAGGGAATGACTTTCATTCTCTTTCTATTTTCTGTCGTGGTCATGTTTTGAGTCTTACTCAACTTTACACCTTGCAATACAGGCAAGAACTCCTTCTTTAACTGTTCCATTTTGAACTACTTCAAAAATCTTGTCAAGGTATGTACTCATTGAAAAATCTTATCAAGCGTCTTGATCTATCTCTATAGATCTTGATGCCCAATATGCAAGCAGCTTCACCGAGGTATTTCTTTGGAAAACTCCTTTCAAACACTCCTTTATGCTTTCCAGAAAATTCTACATCATTTCCGATCAAAAATATGTCATTCACATATACTTATCAGAAAGGTTGTAGAGCTCCCACTCACTTTCTTGTAAATACAGGCTTCACCGCAAGTCTGTATAAAACTATATGCTTTGATCAACTTATCAAAGCGTATATTCCAACTCCGAGATGCTTGCACCAGTCCATAGATGGATCGCTGGAGCTTGCACATTTTGTTAGCACCTTTAGGATTGACAAAACCTTCTGGTTGCATCATATACAACTCTTCTTTAATAAATCCATTAAGGAATGTAGTTTTGACATCCATTTGCCAGATTTCATAAAATGTGGCAATTGCTAACATGATTCAGACAGACTTAAGCATCGCTACGAGTGAGAAAATCTCATCGTAGTCAACACCTTGAACTTGTCGAAAACCTTTTGCGACAAGTCGAGCTTTGTAGATAGTAACACTACTATCAGCGTCCGTCTTCCTCTCGAAGATCCATTTATTCTCAATGGCTCACCGATCATCGGGCAAGTCAATCAAAGTCCATACTTTGTTCTCATACATGGATTCCATCTCAGATTTCATGGCCTCAAGCCATTTCGCGGAATCTGGGATCATCATCACTTCCTCATAGTTTGTAGGTTCGTCATGGTCTAGTAACATGACTTCCAGAACAGGATTACCGTACCACATTGGTGCGGAACGTATTCTGGTTGACCTACAAGGTTCGTAGTGACTTGGTCTGAAGTTTCATGATCATCATCATTAACTTCCTCCCTAATCGGTGTAGGCATCACTGAAACTGATTTCTGTGATGAACTACTTTCCAATTCGGGAGAAGGTACAATTACCTTATCAAGTTCTACTTTCCTCCCACTCACTTCTTTCGAGAGAAACTCCTTCTCTAGAAAGGATCCATTCTTAGCAACGAATATCTTGCCTTCGGATCTGTGATAGAAGGTGTACCCAACAGTTACTTTTGGGTATCCTATGAAGACGCATTTCTCCGATTTTGGGTTTGAGCTTATCAGGATGAAAACTTTTCACATAAGCATCGCAACCCCAAACTTTAAGAAACGACATCTTAAGTTTCTTGCTAAACCACAGTTCATACGGTGTCATCTCAATGGATTTAGATGGTGCCCTTTTTATCGTGAATGCAGCTATCTCTAATGCATAATCCCAAAACGATAATGGTAAATCGGTAAGAGACATCATATATCGCACCATATATAATAAAGTACGGTTATGACGTTCGGACACACCATTACGCTGTGGTGTTCCAGGTGGCGTGAGTTGCGAAACTATTCCACATTGTTTCAAATGAAGACCAAACTCGTAACTCAAATATTCGTCTCCGCGATCAGATCGTAGAAACTTTTTCTTGTTATGATGATTTTCCACTTCACTCTGAAATTCTTTGAACTTTTCAAATGTTTCAGACTTATGTTTCATCAAGTAGATAAATCATCTGTGAAGGTCAGAAAATAACGATACCCGCCGCGAGCCTCAACACTCATCGGACCGCATACATCAGTATGTATTATTTCCAATAAGTCAGTTGCTCGCTCCATTGTTCAGGAGAACGGAGTCTTAGTCATCTTGCCCATGAGGCATGGTTCGCAAGCATCAAGTGATTCCAAAAGCCCATCAGTATGGAGTTTCTTCATGCGCTTTACACCAATATGACCTAAACGGTAGTGCCACAAATAAGTTGCACTATCATTATTAACTTTGAATCTTTTGGCTTCAATATTATGAATATGTGTATCACTACAATCGAGATTCAATAAACCATTTATATGAGTGTATGACCATAGAAGGTTTTATTCATTTAAATAGAACAACAATTATTCTTTGACTTAAATGAATAATCGTATTGCAATAAACATGATCCAATCATATTCATGCTCAACGTAAACACCAAATAACATTTATTTTAGGTTCAACACTAATCCCGAAGGTAAAGGGAGTGTGCGATGGTGATCTTATTAACCTTGGAATCACTTCCAACACACATCATCCTCGCCCTTAACTAGTCTCTGTTTATTCTGCAACTCCCATTTCGAGTTACTACTCTTAGCAATTGAACCAGTATCAAATACCGAGGGGTTGCTATAAACACTAGTAAAGTACACATCAATAACATGTATTTCAAATATACCTTTGTTCACTTTGCCATCCTTCTTATCCGCCAAGTATCTAGGGCAGTTCCACTTCGAGTGACCATTTCCTTTGGAGTAGAAGCACTTAGTTTCAGGATTGGGTCTAGCTTTGGGCTTCTTCACGGGAGTGACAACTTGTTTGTCATTCTTCTTGAAGTTCTCTTTCTATCCCTTTGCCCTTTTCTTGAAACTAGTGGTCTTGTTAACCATCAACACTTAATGCTTTTCTTGATTTCTACCTTCGCCGATTTTAGCATCACGAAGAGCTTGGGAATCATTTTCGTCATCCCTTGCATATTATAGTTCATCACGAAGTTCCAATAACTTGGTGATAGTGACTAGAGAACTCTGTCAATCACTATTTTATCTGGATAATTAACTCCCACTTGATTCAAGCAATTGTAGTACTCAGACAATCTGAGCACATGCTCACTGGTTGAGCTATTCTCCTCCATCTTGTAGGCAAAGTACTTCTCAGAGGTCTGATACCTCTCGACTCGGGCATGAGTCTAAAATACCAATTTCGGCTCTTGGAACATCTCATATGCTCCATGGCATTCAAAACGTTTTTGAAGTCCCGGTTCTAAGCCGTAAAGCATGGTGCACTAAACTATCAAGTAGTTTTCATACCGAGCTTGCCAAATGTTCATAGCGTCTGCATTTGCTCCTGCAATAGGTCCGTCACCTAGCGGTGCATCAAGGACATAATTCTTCTGTGCAGCAATGAGGATAATCCTCATATCACGGACCTAGTCCGCATCATTGCTACTATCATCTTTCAACATAGTTTTTCTCTAGGAACATATCAAAAATAAACGGGTAGCTGCATCACGAGCTATTGATCTACAACATAGTTATGCAAATACTATCAGGACTAAGTTCATGATAAATTAAAGTTCAATTAATCATATTACTTAAGAACTCCCACTTAGATAGACATCCCTCTAATTTTCTAAGTGATCACGTGATCCATATCAACTAAACCATGTCCGATCATCACGTGAGATGGAGTAGTTTTCAATGGTGAACATCACTATGTTGATCATATCTACTATATGATTCACGCTCGACCTTTCGGTCTCAGTGTTCCGAGGCCATATCTACATATGCTAGGCTCGTCAAGTTTAACCCGAGTATTCTGCGTGTGCAAAACTGGCTTGCACCCATTGTATGTGAACGTAGAGCCTATCACACCCGATCATCACGTGGTGTCTCAGCACGAAGAACTGTCGCAACGGTGCATACTCAAGGAGAACACTTATACCTTGAAATTTTAGTAAGGGGTCATCTTATAAAGCTACCGTCGAACTAAGCAAAATAAGATGTATAAAAGATAAACATCAAATGCAATCAAAATATGTGACATGATATGGCCATCATCATCTTGTGCCTTTGATCTCCATCTCCAAAGTACTGTCATGATCTCCATCGTCACCGACATGACACCATGATCTCCATCATCTTGATCTCTATCAACGTGTCGTTACATGGTTGTCTCGCCAACTATTGCTTTTGCAACTATTGCTATCACATAGTGATAAAGTAAAGCAATTATATGGTGCTTGCATCTTATGCAATAAAGAGATAACCATAAGGCTCTTGCCAGTTGCCGATAACTTTAACAAAACATGATCATCTCATACAACAATTTATATATCATCACGTCTTGACCATATCACATCACAGCAAGCCCTGCAAAAACAAGTTAGACGTCCCCTACTTTGTTGTTGCAAGTTTTACGTGGCTGCTACGGGCTTAGCAAGAACTGTTCTTACCTACGCATCAAAAACCACAACGATTTTTCGTCAAGTGTGATGTTTTAACCTTCAACAAGGACCAGGCGTAGTCACACTCGATTCAACTAAAGTTGGAGAAACAGACACCCACTAGCCACCTGTGTGCGAAGCACGTCGGTAGAACCAGTCTCGCATAATCGTACGCGTAATGTCGGCCTGAGCCGCTTCATCCAACAATACCGCCGAATCAAAGTATGACATGCTGGTAAGCAGTATGACTATTATCGCCCACAACTCTTTGTGTTCTACTCGTGCATATAACATCTACGCATAGACCTGGCTCTGATACCACTGTTGGGGAACGCAGTAATTTCAAAATTTTCCTACGCACACGCAAGATCATGGTGATGCATAGCAACGAGAGGGGAGAGTGTAGTCCACGTACCCTCGTAGACCGTAAGCGGAAGCGTTATGACAACGCGGTTGATGTAGTCGTACGTCTTCACGATCCGACCGATCCTAGTACCGAAAGTACGGCACCTCCGCGATCTGCACACGTTCAGCTCGGTGACGTCCCACGAACTCTCGATCCAGCTGAGTGTCGAGGGAGAGCTTCGTCAACACGACGGCGTGATGACGGTGATGATGAACCTACTGGCGCAGGGCTTCACCTAAGCACTACGACGATATGATCGAGGTGGATTATGCTGGAGGGGGGCACCGCACACGGCTAAGAGATCAATGATCAACTTGTGTGTCTATGGGGTGCCCCCTGGCCACGTATATAAATGATGGAGGGAGGAGGAGGCCAGCCCTCATAGGGCGCGCCCAAAGTGTGGAGTCCTACTAGGACTCCCTAGTCCTAGTAGGATTCCACCTCCCACATGGAATAGGAAAAAGGGAAGGGAGAAGGAGAAGGAAGGAAGGGGGCACCCCCTTTCCTTAGTCCAATTCAGACCAGTCCATGGAGAAGGGGCGCGGCCACCCTTGAGGCCTTTCTCTCCTTTCCCGTATGGCCCATTAAGGCCCAATACGAATTCCCGTAACTCTCCGGTACTCCAAAAAATACCCGAATCACTCGGAACCTTTCCGATGTACGAATATAGCCTTCCAATATATAGATCTTTACGTCTCGACCATTTCGAGACTCGTAGTCATGTCCGTGATCCCATCCGGGACTCCGTACTACCTTCGGTACATCAAAACATATAAACTCATAATACCGATCGTCACCAAACGTTAAGCGTGCAGACCCTACGGGTTCGAGAACTATGTAGACATGACTGAGACTCATCTCCGGTCAATAACCAATAGCGGAACCTGGATGCTCATATTGGCTCCCACATATTCTATGAAGATCTTTATCGGTCAAACCGCATAACAACATACATTGTTCCCTTTGTCATCGGTATGTTACTTGCCCGAGATTCGATCGTTGGTATCTCAATACCTAGTTCAATCTCGTTACCGGCAAGTCTCTTTACTCGTTCCGTAATGCATCATCCCGCAACTAAATCATTAGTCACATTGCTTGCAAGGCTTATAGTGATGTGCATTACCGAGAGGGCGCAGAGATACCTCTCCGATACACGGAATGACAAATCCTAATCTCGATCTATGCCAACTCAACAAACACCATCGGAGACACATGTAGAGCATCTTTATAATCACCCAGTTATGTCGTGACGTTTGATAGCACACAAAGTGTTCCTCCGGTATTCGGGAGCTGCATAATCTCATAGTCATAGGAACATGTATAAGTCATGAAGAAAGCAATAGCAAAGAAACTGAAACGATCATAATGCTAAGCTAACGAATGGGTCTTGTCCATCACACCATTCTCTAATGATGTGATCCCGTTCATCAAATGACAACACATGTCTATGGCTAGGAAACTTAACCATTTTTGATTAACTAGCTAGTCAAGTAGAGGCATACTAGGGACACTCTGTTTGTCTATGTATTCACACGTGTACTAAGTTTCCGGCTAATACAATTCTAGCATGAATAATAAATATTTATCATGATATAAGGAAATAAATAATAACTTTATTATTGCCTCTAGGGCATATTTCCTTCAGCTGCGGGGACGGTTGCAGGCATGCGGGTAGACTCACGGCCAAGAAAGCGCTACGCCGTCTACTGGCAAGGAACACTTTATACGCAATGCGAAAATAATTTTGTGATGAGGCATGCATTATTCACGAGACCACTCTGAGGCCAATACGAGGTAAATTCCCACGTATCTCTCCCGTGCCTTCTCGATGTTAATTCACTTGGGATGCTACTTTCTCTCAAATTTCCTTTACCAATTCCGACCACACACAAAACATGGGACTAGGATTAAAAGTCAACTTCCATGCCTAATCCCCTACTAAACTCCCATTCCATTTCCAATTGCAGCCAAACGAGTACTCCCTCCGTCTAGGTGAATAAGTCATCTTAGGTTGTGCACCATAACCAAGGTGGAGAGGAAAACGAGAGAACTTATTGTTTATTTGTTAATTAATACCATTGCATGCAATGAACTGACCATTGCATGCCATGTTTGGTAGTCTCAAGTCATTAAAAGCATACACACCCCACATCTCTTATTGGTTGATTCCTTTATTTATGTCAAAAATCAAGAAACAACGTGAGAGTTAATGCACCACGCCTATGTGTTTTGGGACTATTTGATTTTTGTAAGGTGACTTATTCACCTAGACGGAGGGAGTAATAAGATTTTTTTGTTTGCATCATACACCGCAGACTTCAGTCTGATTGCCTCTAGGCTTGGGTCGCCTCTAACCTTAGAGGCCTCCACCAACTGAATAAACAATTAAAATGAGGGAAGGGGAGAGGAAAGAGAGAGAATGTATGAGGAAAGGTGTCGGATCACGGGTTCCGGCAAAACCCTTAAGGTTCGAACTCTGGGGTGCGCGCGAAGTTCTTTCCCTCCTACCGATCCGCGCCCTAACTAGCTAAGATCTCGCGGACGAACTCGACGAACTCACAACACAAAAGACACAAGATTTATACTGGTTCAGGTCACCGTTGTGGTGTAATACCCTACTCCAGTGTGGTGGTGGTGGATTGCCTCTTGGGCTGATGATGAACAGTACAAGGGGAAGAACAGCCTCCTGAAGTTGAGGTGTTCTTGTGCTTGGTGTGTGGCTAAGGATCAGGCGAGATGCCACTGGATCAGATGCCTCTACTGTGGTGGCTAGTTCTACTTATATAGGCCATGGTCCTCTCCCCAAATATTGAGCGGGAAGGGAGCCAACAACGGCCAATTTGAAAGGGGACAGCTAGTACACCTTATCCTGACAAAAGCGGTCTTCGCCTACAAAAGGCTCTGGTGGTGACGCCGCCTTGGGCTCCATGGTGACCTCAGTCTTGCCGTCCGGCTGGTCTTGGTCTCGTTGCACCGATATGGAAACCTTTGTCGGATGCCTCGGTACTCTGCGCCTGCGCTCGCTTCCTTAGCACCAAAGGGGAAACAAGGACACTACGCGCGCTGGCGCCCGCCTGGTCTTGATCGTCATGGCTCACGTCACAAGAACCTCGCGAGGTTTGCCCTACCTTGATCTCTCCGCTCCTCTCGAGCCAACCTGGTGAGGCCGCTCCTGAGGAGGTCTTGTGTCGTCCGCCTCGTGAGACTTGGCCCCTCGCGAGGGTCTTGAACACCTTGTTGATGAAGATGGGCCGTACAGGCCTGCTAGCACAGCCACGCCGTGGGCTGCAGGCAGGCAAGTCTGGGGACCCTCGTTCCCAGAACGCCGACAGTATCCCCCGAGCCCAAGGCGCGCTCGGGCTTGGCTTCGAGGCGAAGCCAAAGGTCAAGTACGGAGCGCCGTGGGCCCCAAAATCCTGCGGCCTTGGTCGATGCGTGGCGATTGATTGGACGTGGGCGTCTCCGCTTTCCACGCTGCCTCGGCAACTGCCCGACTTGACAAGTCCCTGCAGCATGCAAGGGAAAACCATCATCACCTGTGATCATGGGGGGCGCTGGTTGGCCTTCTCCTGCTATAAATGCGGAGGGGGGCAGAGCCCCCGTCGCCCATCTCTTCCCAGTTCGCTTGCTCCTTCCTCCTCTGCTCCACCACCGACTCCAATGGCGACGTCGAAGAGGTTCTCCACCACAGAGAAGGGAAAGGCCCCTCGCGAGGGGCCCGGCTCCCCGGCGCCCAAGCTGGGACGCGGCCGTCCCCGCAAGCACACAGCGAATCCCGCCGCGGCCCCCCGCTCCCGGGGTGGCTCCGCTACGCAGGGGTCGCTCCGGTCGCGGCAGCCCCGTCGACGAAGGGAGATGCGCCGTGGTTGCGCGGCCTCCCCGGCTGCGCTTCCACTCGGCAGAGGTGCTACCGGAGTTCGTCGCCTGGTCGGAGGATCCGGCCGGCAACTGGCTTCAACTTTCGCGCTTCTTCACCGACGAGCTGCTAGCCTCCGGTCCTGGTGGGCTCTGGCTGCAGGCGGATAGTTGCTGCAGCAGGGCTTCTTGGGTTGTGGTCAAGGTCTCCGTTGTGGGCAACATAGCTCTGGCCCGCGACTAGCAGACATTTGCCCGCGCGCGCGGCCTGGGCAGGTGGTGCACCCTCCACTTCAAGTATGACGGTGATGCGACCCTCTACGTGAGGGTGTTTGGGGAAGATGGTCGCCGCGCCGGGTGCTGCCCCGAGGTGAACAACGGCGAGGAGGTGCTCGGCCTCGGGGACGACCGCGACGAGGACGAGGGCGAGCCCGCCCTGGGCACCGGCCGCGCCTCGTCCAGCTACGGTGGCTCTTCTCTTGGCGACAGCTCCAGCAGCGGCGGCTACGACCAGCCGCCGCGCTCGCTTCGAGGGTGGTGGCGGGTCATCTCGTCGCCGCACCTCCGTGAAGCGTGAGGAGGGATCCGGCTAATGCTCGGGACGTCATCGAGGGCTTGCCCTCATGGACCGCTGCAGGGGCGAGTGCCGCTTTTGTTTTGTTCTTCTTTTCTTTCCTGCACCAAAATGAAACCAGTATGGGCCCGTAGGGGTGTGTATCGAACTATGATTCCTCAATCATTATGATATGCGTGTTGTTTCCGTGCTGTGTTGTTATTTTGTGCTGAGATAACTTAGCTTGGCGCGTTCGGGCGGCCTCCTCTTCACGGGGCACTTGTTTCCTCGTGCCCGTCTTGACTTAGTGGTCGCTTAGGAACTGCAAAAAATTCATTAGGAAGCTCGCCAGGAGACTTGTCGTTCACCCAAGCCTTGACCCAACGCTTCATAACGCGGTACCCGAGGGGCATGGATTAGGAGAGATGCGCCAGCTTGTGGGCTCGAACAAGGGTGCCTCGCGAGAAAGCAGGCGGAAGGCGGAGAGAAGGAAAAACGCTCGCGAGGGCACCTGCCTAGCCCCCTCGCGAGGTATGCGAGAGACAGAACACAGGCAAACTAGAGTCGGAAATAGCGGCAAAAGGCGATGGAACCAAATCAGCAAGGAACACCAGAAGCAAACTTCGATTAAAAGAAGGCGAGCCAACTACGGAAAGCAAATGAAAAGCCGCGTCTGGCACCTAGTCTAGTCTTCAAGTCTTCCCAGCGCGGAGCTAAGTGCTGCCACTAGGCGTGGGAGGGAGCCCCCGAGGCCCGAGGGCGGCACTCCTGAGACTCCGGGGCGTGTACAGCCCCACTCATTCTTATGTGAGAGTGTCACGGGCGGCGATCTTCATAGGCACCGGGCCTTCTTCACAGGCACTGGGCCTTTCTTCACAGGCGCTGGGCCTTGCTTCATGGGTAGAACTTCCGGAGGTGCTGGATGTTCTAGGCGTTCTGGATGGGCACCCCGTCCTGCGTCTCCAGGCGCGCGGCACCAGGCCTGGAGACATGGACGACCTTGAACGGGCCCTCCCACATAGGTGAGAGCTTGTGTAGCCCTTCCCTGGAGAGGACCCGCCTCAGGACGAGGTCGCCCGCCTCGAGCGTCCTGGAACAGATGTTGCAGCAGTGGTATCGCCGCAGCGCCTGCTGGTACCTTGCCGCCCTCAGTGCAGCCTCGCGGTGACGTTCCTCCCCCAGCACGAGGTCCATCCCCCACGTGGCGTCCTGCTGCGTTTCATCAAACGCCAGGACCCGTGCGGAGTGATGCTTGACCTCGTGAGGGAGGACCGCTTCGGTTCCGTAGATGAGGAAGAACGGGGTCTCACCCGTCGGCTTGGTGGCGGTGGTGCGGATGGACCACAGCACAGACTGGAATTCGTCGTGCGAGCCCCTGCTGATACGTCTCTGTCGTATCTATAATTTTTGATTGTTCCATGCCAATATTATGCAACTTTCATATACTTTTTGGCAACTTTTTATACTGTTTTTGGGACTAACATATTGATCCAGTGCCCAGTGCCAGTTCATGTTTGTTGCATGTTTTTGGTTTCGCAGAATATCCATATCAAACGGAATCCAAATGGGATAAAAACGGATGGAGCTTATTTTTGGAATATTTGGAAAATCCGGGAGAAAGATCAACGCGAAACGGTGCCCGAGGTGGCCACGAGGCAGGGGGCGCGCCTGCCCCCCTGGGCGCGCCCCTGACCCTCGTGGGCCACCCGTAAGGCAGTTGATGCCCTTCTTCGGCCGGAAGAAAGCTAATTTTTGGTAAAAAAATCACGGCGAACGTTTCAGTCCAATCGGAGTTACGGATCTCCATATATATACGAAACGGTGAAAGGGCAGCAGGGGAGAACGCAGAAACAGAGAGAGACAGAGAGACAGATCCAATCTCGGAGGGGCTCTCGCCCCTCCCACGCCATGGAGACCATGGACCAGAGGGGAAACCCTTCTCCCATCTAGGGAGAAGGTCAAGGAAGAAGAAGAAGGAGGGGGCTCTCTCCCCCTCGCTTCCGGTGGCGCCGGAACGCCGCCGGGGGCCATCATCATCACCACGATCTACACCAACACCTCCGCCATCTTCACCAACATCTCCATCACCTTCCCCCCTCTATCTACAGCGGTCCACTCTCCCGCAACCCGCTGTACCCTCTACTTGAACATGGTGCTTTATGCTTCATATTATTATCCAATGATGTGTTGCCATCCTATGATGTCTGAGTAGATTTTCGTTGTCCTATCGGTGCTTGATGAATTGCTATGATTGATTTAATTTGCTTGCGGTTATGTTGCTGTCCTTTGGTGCCCATCATATGAGCGCGCGCGTGGATCACACCATAGGGTTAGTTGTATGTTGATAGGACTATGTATTGGAGGGCAAGGGTGACAGAAGCTTCAGCCTAGCATAGAAATTGATGCATACGGGATTGAAGGGGGACCAATATATCTTAATGCTATGGTTGGGTTTACCTTAATGAACGTTAGTAGTTGCGGATGCTTGCTAATAGTTCCAATCATAAGTGCATAGAATTCCAAGTCAAGGATGACATGCTAGCAGTGGCCTCTCCCACATAAAACTTGCTATCGGTCTAGTAAAGTAGTCAATTGCTTAGGGACAATTTCGCAACTCCTACCACCACTTTTCCACACTCGCTATATTTACTTTATTGTTTCTTTACTTTAACAGCCCCTAGTTTTTATTTACGCGCTCTTTATATTCTTGCAAGCCTATCCAAAACCACCTACAAAGTGCTTCTAGTTTCATACTTGTTCTAGGTAAAGCAAACGTCAAGCATGCGTAGAGTTGTATCGGTGGTCGATAGAACTTGAGGGAATATTTGTTCTACCTTTAGCTCCTCGTTGGGTTCGACACTCTTACTTATCGAAAGAGGCTACAATTGATCCCCTATACTTGAGGGTTATCACCTGCCGCAGGCCTCGAGCTTCTTCTTGAAGGTCCTGGTCTTGAGTCCCCTCAGGACCTCTGCGTTGGCGCGTTCGGCCTGGCCATTGCTCCTGGGGTGCGCCACCGAAGCGTAGCAGATCTGCGTTCCAAGGTTAGCACAGTATGTTTTGAAGAGGTTACTAGTGAACTGCGAGCCGTTATCGGTGATGATGCGGTTGGGAACCCCGAAGTGGCTCACGAGACCCTTGATGAACTTGACTGCGGAGCCAGCTGGATAGTGCGGACGGCTTCCACTTCCGCCCACTTGGTGAACTTGTCGATGGCGACGTAGAGGTAGCGGTAGCCCCCAGGCGCTCGAGGGAACGGGCCCAAGATGTCCAGCCCCCAGACCACGAACGGCCATGTGAGCGGGATGGTCTGGAGGCCCTGAGCCGGCTGATGGATCTGCTTGGCATGGAACTGGCAGGCTTCACAGGACTTCACCAGCTCGGCCGCGTCATTGAGCGCCGTGGGCCATTAGAATCCGCTGCGTAATACCTTGCCGACGAGGGTCCGTGATGACGAGTGGTGCCCACAGTCCCCACCATGTATGTTAGATAGTAACTCCTTCCCCTGGTCTCTGGAAATGCAACGCAGTGAAACATCATTGGGCCGCTTCCTGTATAACTAACTGTCCTGGATGCAGTATGTCGTGGCCTGTCGGGCCACGCACTCTGCGTCCTCCTCCTTCTCCGGCAGCGTCCCTTGCATCAGGTATTCCTTGAATTCCTTGGTCCAGCATCCCTCCTGGGGCTCGAGCGCCAAGAGCAGGAGAGCTCCTGAGGTCGGGCCACAGGCTGGGGCTCCTGTGGCAGGTGGTTGTGGGAGCTCCTCCCGAGGCTGAGCTGTGCTTGAAAGTGGTGGTCTCGCTGATGGCTTGAAGAGCCGTTCCTCAAAGACGCCGGGCTCTTGGATCTGCCGCTTGGATGCTCTCCTGGCGATATCGTCAGCTTCCTTGTTGGTGCCCCAGGGCACGTGCTGCAACTCCAGGCCCAAGAACTGCTTCTCCATCTTGCGCACCTCCGTGAGGTATGCCTCCATATGCTCGTCCTTCGGCTCGTATACCTTGTTGGAGAAGTTGACGAGGAGCTGCGAGACGCCCTTAACGGTAAGGCGCTTTACCCCCAGAGCTGTCGCGGCCTTCAGGCCAGCTATGAGGCCTTCGTATTATGCGATGTTGTTGGAGACCTTCTCGCCCTGCTGAAAGCAGAGCTGCACAGCGTAGTAGAGCTTGTCCTGAGTGGGCGAGATGAGTACCGCTCCAGCCCCCGCGCCCTGGTGCGCGAAGGCGCCATCAAAATACATGACCCAGCTGTCAGGCGCCTCGCTTCCTCGTGAGGTAGACCGGTCTTCGCCTACTTCAAGTGTCGGGGCATCCGTCCATTCCGCCACAAAATCAGCGAGCGCGGCTCCCTTGAAGACCCTGGTAGTGCTGAACTCCAACTGGAATGCCTGAAGCTCGATGTTCCACTCGGCAACCCTTCCAGTAGAGTTGGGGCTCCTGAGCACTCTCTCCAATGGGTAGGCTGAGACGACCTTGATGGGGTGGCCCTGGAAGTAGTGCCGCAACTTGCGTGAGGCCACGAAGAGCGCGAACAGGAGCTTCTGAGGCATGGGATATCGTGCTCTCGCATCCCGCAACACCGTGCTGATAAAATACACCGGGTGCTCGACGAGGGCAGGCACGTTGGTGAGGCTCGTGTCTTGCGAAAGTTGGGGCATCTCCTGAGGTGGTGGAACTCCCGACGCCCGATCGCTTGCGGGGATTTCGGCGATGTCGTCCTGCCGAGCTTGGTCTTCTGTTGATGCCGCCGCAGCTCTTGCTACGCCTTCCTGATCTTGCGTCATCCCGGCTGGCGACGTAGCTTGGCGGGACGCGCCCTTGGCTTGGTGCTCTTCCCGAACCGCCACCAGCGCCGCGCTGGCGGAGTACGGGCTGGCGGCAAGGTAGAGTACTAGAGGTTCGAGAGGTCATGGCGCCACCATCACCGGAGGGCTGGTCAGGTATCTCTTGAGGTCTTGGAAAGCTCGGTCGGCCTCCGGGGTCCACTCGAATGGGCCCTTCTTCTTCATCAGCCTGAAGAAGGGTAGGGCGCGCTCTCCCAGCTTCGAGATGAAGCGTCCCAACGCGGTTACCCAACCAGCCAGCATCTGCATTTCCTTGAGGGTCTGCGGTGGGCTCATGTCCTCAATGGCCTTGATCTTTTCCGGGTTCGCCTCGATCCCTCTGTGGGACACGAGGAATCCCAGCAGCTTGCCAGAAGGGACACCGAACACACACTTCTCTGGGTTAAGTCGCAAGTTCACCTGGCGTAGGCTCGCGAAGGTCTCCTCCAGATCTTGGATCAAGGTTTTTGCCTCCCAAGACTTCACCACAATGTCGTCGACGTAGGCCTCCGTGTTTCTCCCGAGCTGCCGCCCTAAGGCGATGTGCATCAACCGCTGAAAGGTCGCGCCCGCATTGCATAGTCCGAAGGGCATGCAGGTGTAGCAGTACACCCCACACGGGGTCAGGAAGGCTGTCTTCTCTACATCTTCTACCGCCATCTTGATTTGATGATACCCTGAGAACGCATCCAGGAAGCATAGCAGGTCGCACTCGGCGGTGGAGTCAATGATCTGGTCGATGCGTGGGAGCGGGAACGGATCTTGGGGGCAGGCCTTGTTGAGGTTGGTGAAGTCGGCGCACATTCGCTCCTTCCCGCCTTTCTTCGGCACTACGACGGGGTTCGCCAGCCATTCGGGGTACCGAACCTCCCGAATGGCACCTGCTGCCTCCAACTTGCGGGTCTCTTGCATGATGAAGGCTTGCTTCTCCGTGGACTGCCATCTTGCCCGTTGCTTCACAGGGCGCACATTGGGGCATACCCTTAAGTGATGCTGAATCACCTCTCTCGGGACCCCCACTAGCTGATATCCTTGTTTGCGCGCAAGAACTTCACCAATGCTTCCTCTTGGCTTGGGTCGAGGCCGACACCTATGGTAAAGGTGGCTCCTGAGGACCCGTCCTCGTCGACCAGCACCTGCTTGGTTTCCGCCTTGTCTTGTGTGAACAACTGCTTCTTCTTGGTTGGTGCGGCTCCCTTGGGCTCGGAGGTGCCTGCGTCAGCAGGCTGCGCCACCGCGGCGGTCTTGAGGGCGAGCTTGGGCGCCGCCAGGGCCTCCTTGGCGTCCCCTTTGACGGTGAGGACGCCCTTGCTTCCAGGCATCTTCATGAGGTTGTAGGCGGATGGGTCGCTGCCATGAACTGGGCCAACGCCGGGTACCCGAGGATGGCGTTGTATGGGAGGCCGATGCGGGCGATGTCGAAATCGACCAGCTCGGTGCGGTAGTTGTCGCGCGTGCCGAAGGTGACGGGGAGGCGGATCTGCCCCAGGGAACAGGTGGCGCCACCACCAACTCCTGAGAAAGGCTTGCTGAGGCTGAGCCGCTCGAGCGGCACGTGAAGAAGGCTGAAGGCCTCCACGGAGAGCAAGTTGAGGCCGGCGCCGCCGTTGATGAGAGTCTTGGTGACGGCTACGTTGCAGATGGTGGGCGTGCAGGGCATCAGAAGCCAGCGCGAGCCGGCGGTGGTGACGGGGTGGTCCTCTGAGCTGAAGGTGAGGTCGGCTTCAGGCACTGCCCAGCCCGGCAGAGCCCCCGAGCGCTTGGAAGCGGCACCGATCTGGCGAAGGAATGGCTTGATATGGCGATCTGAAGGCGGTGCTTGAGAGCCGCCTCGCAGGGCTGCGACCGCGTGATGAGCCGATGCCGCGTAGCGCGCAGTGAAGAGGCCGCGCAGCTCGTCCCAAGATGTCACCGTGGATCCGGGGAGGTTGAGCAGCCAGGCGCGCGGCTCGCCAGTGAGGGCCATGGGAAGCCAGTTGGCCATGACCTTGTCGTCCCCTCCGGCCTCGAGGACGGCCTCCTCATACGCCAGCAGGAAAGCCGACGAGTCCGCCGCACCGTCGTAGCGCGGCGGCATCTTCGGCTTGAACTTCGGCGGCCATCGCACCTGCCACAAGGCGGGGGCCAGAGCTCGGAGCCCCCTGGCCCCGTCATCAGCGCCTGCCATCGGAGCTGGGAGCGAGACGCCTGCCATGCGGGCGGGGTGCAGCGGCGACGAAGCGCAGATCAACGGAAGGAAAACTACGGCGCACCCCTACCTGGCGCGCCAAATGTCAGATCATGGGTTCCGGAAAAACCCTTAAGGTTCGAACTCTGGGGAGCACGCGAAGTTCTTTCCCTCCTACCGATCCGCGCCCTAACTAGCTAAGATCTCGCGGACAAACTCGACGAACTCACAACACAAAAGACACAAGATTTATACTGGTTCGGGTCACCGTTGTGCTGTAATACCCTACTCCAGTGTGCTGGTGGTGGATTGCCTCTGGGGCTGATGATGAACAGTACAAGGGGAAGAACAGCCTCCTGAGGTTGAGGTGTTCTTGTGCTTGGTGTGTGGCTAAGGATCAGGCGAGATGCCACTGGATCAGATGCCTCTACTGTGGTGGCTAGTTCTACTTATATAGGCCCTGGTCCTCTCCCCAAATATTGAGCGGGAAGGGAGCCAACAACGGCCAATTTGAAAGGGGACAGCTAGTACAACTTATCCTCCCAAAAGCGGTCTTCGCCTGCAAAAGGCTCTGGTGGTGACGCCGCCTTGGGCTCCATGATGACCTCCGTCTTGCCGTCCGGCTGGTCTTGGTCTCGTTGCACCGATATGGAAACCTTTACCGGATGCCTCGGTACTCTGCGCCTGCGCTCGCTTCCTTAGCACCAAAGGGGAAACAAGGACAATGCGTGCGCTGGCGCCTGCCTAGCGCCCGGTCTTGATCGTCATGGCTCACGTCACAAGAACCTCGCGAGGTTTGCCCTTCCTTGATCTCTCCGCTCCTCGCGAGCCAACCTGGTGAGGGCGCTCCTGAGGAGGTCTTGTGTCGTCCGCCTCGTGAGGCTTGGCCCCTCGCGAGGGTCTTGAACGCCTTGTTAATGAAGATGGGCCGTACAGGCCTGCTAGCACAGCTACGCCGTGGGCCGCAGGCAGGCAAGTCTGGGGACCCCCGTTCCCAGAACGCCGAAAAAGGTAGGTGCATATACGAGGAAAAAGAACATTACACTAGATTTTTTTAAAGCATGGTGGGCTCAAGGTGTGCTCCACCTTGAAGGCGGGTTGAAGCCTTTATACACCATAGAGCTTTTCTCTATGCTTGGGGGCATCAACGTAGGGTTCAACTTAGAGGCTGCAACGACTCGATACTACGTTCGAGGTGGGTGTGGGGATGGTGTTGGGGAAGGCAGTATAAAATAAAAGAATTACCGCACTAATGTATACGCCCAACATCACTACGAAGATGCAAGGGGTAGATCAATCGCACCGACAAACACAACGAGGAAGAAAACATTGGTGATGACATGCAGATTCCCGCAGCTAGATATCACCTCTCAACCCTGAGATTTTTTTCTCCCTCGAAGTGATCCGCTTGTCAAGCACCGAAAGCATGATCCCTTTGCGGTATCGACACGTATCGTGTCAAGGGTTCAACATGCTTCACTATCTAGGACGAAGAGAAGCCAGCGGACGAGAGGTGGAGTACCCTTCTGGCCTGGAGAGAAATATTGCAGAGGGGGCCCTCTATTTATAAGCGGCCAAGTGGCCGCGACTCGGGGAGGGCAACCCCTTGTGCCGAGTGCAAAAAGTTGGGAAAGGATCCCTAGGGGATCCCTCCCTTCCACGCGTAGTGACGTCTCAAACATATATATAACTTTTGATTGTTTAATGCTATTATATTATCATTTCTATATACTATTTATATCATTATATATTATTTTTATGGACTGACCTATTAATTTAGTGTCCAGTGTCAGTTCCTGTTTGTACTTGTTTTGGGTTTCGTAGGAAATCAATATCTACAGATGTCAAAATACGTTGCCGATTTAACACGATTTTTTGGGCAACATGAAACACTAGAAGCTTCGGGAGATACCGAGAGGGGTCACCAGCTAGCCACATTGATATGTGGCGCAACCAGGTGGTGACCGCGGCCCTCGGTTACCACCTTGACCTGATTCCACCGCCATAAATCCCTATAAATACCGAAACCATTTGTCGTTCCTCCGTAAGAATTTTATCGCCGTCGCAAGCCTCTATTCCGAAGAGATCCCATCTGAAGCCCTGTTACGAAGTTCTGCTGGAGGGGGAAGCCATTGCCAGGAGGCTCTCCATCAACTTTGTTGCCTCCATGATGATGTGTGAGTAGTTCCCCTAGGACCTATGGGTCCATAGTAGTAGCTAGGTGGTTCTCTCTTTCATTTTGGATCTTCAATACCATGTTCCCCTTCTTCCTTGTCTGACTGGGATCAATCCAATGAAATTCTTTGGCGTGTTTGTTGGGACATGATGACTTGTGAGTTTATGATCAGATTGTTCATTGAATATTATTGATTCTTTTGAAGTTTCTTTGTTGTATAATTAAATAGTTATGCATGCTTTCCGATTTATTTGTCTTCTCTGGCCAAGATTGATGAGTGGTTCTTCAAAGGGAATGGTGCATAGCAGAGGCTTTAGTCTAGCAGTGTTCTATATCCGAGTGACAGAATGGGGACAAGACACGTATTTGTATTGTTGCCACTAAGGATAAAACGACAAGGATTTATCTTATTGCTAGATTCTTTCTGTCTACATTATGCCATCTTACTTATTCAATATTCTATTTCTTGTAAACCTAATATCTTGATATGCATGCTGGATAGTGGTCTTGGGGTGTTGTATTAGTATTAGAGTAGATGTTGTTGGATTAACAACCTACTTATCACATATGTAATTTCTATATGAGATTATGCCATGAATGATCATAGTCATAAAGATTGCTATTCTTATCAATTGTCCAACTGTAATTTGTTACCATGCCAATTGACTGCTTTTGAGAGAGATACCCCTAGTGAACCTATGGCCCCTTGGTCCTTCTCTATCAATACTTTCTTCTACAAAATTCCTTCTTTATTTGCTCTTCTTATTTGTCATTTATGCACGCACTTGTATATAGCATGCACTTATGTCGAGGTACAAGTTTGACGAATAAAATATGGGTTATATATCACAACAATTATACCTTGTATGGTATATTTTTTATGAGATATACTTAATGAGTTTTGGGTGCAATCAACGGTCAAAATTTATTCTAGCAAAACGAGGACGACATGTATTGAGAGACAGACAACCAAGTGATTTTTGTGTGGCAACTAAGTGACAAATATGTTGGAAGAGCAAATTACTACGATATTTAATCTGAATAAACAGAAGATAAATCATGACAACAATAGCAGAGATTAAACTAATCATGCGAACTAGCATAGTAGATGAACAAATCACATCTAGGGCACATACTAGAAACATGAATTCTACCACGATCTCGAACAAGAAGGATAGAATCACATACGGTGCAGCGGGAGGAGCACCGCCGGTGTTGACGTTGTCGCCATGTCGTCGAGGATGAGATTGCCGAGGTCGGGGAAGAAGTCATCGTTGGCGAAGTCGTCGCTGCCAGCAGTCACGCGAGTGTGCTCCCCGAAAACCTGATCGCCCCTCTCCCGTACAGGATCATGAGAGGCGGGGTTCCGGAGGCCTGCTGTCCTTTCTCGTGGTGCACGCCGAAAGGAGGGATGGAGAAGACTTGCTTGGCGGCGCAATGATTTGGAACGGTGGTGCGAAACCATAAGATAGGGTGGCGGCTAGGGTAGACGTCTGCCTGACTATATAGTGCGGGTCGGGTAGGTCGTGGGAGTAAAACCCACGCCCGAGTCGCGATCCAAAAGAATCGGAAATGGTTCAGTAATTAACACGCCCTTAATTATTAATTAATGACTCATTAATTTTTCCTGAGCAGCAAAAATATAGACAATGTGCATAGCTCTGTCCTCAGCTCGGTCAATCCCGCAACCCACGGTGCGGCACGTCGTGACGAGGTGTGGCGTGCCGTGGCGAGGCAAGCGAGGAGGAGGAGCGCGCGTGTAGGTCTCCTCTTCTCATGTTCATACAAGTGGTAGAAGAGCTCGCCTTATAAAAAGGTGCAAGTCTCACTCAACTTCCATGGTGGGACTAAACTTTAGTCTCACTCACTCCACTCACATGTGTGCATGAATGGGCCAAGAGAATTTCAGAATTTTAGTTGGGCTTTGGGCCAAAGGCCTACTAGAAAAATTCCAACAATCCCCCACAAAGTCTCATTGGCACATCTCATCATTTAGTTCCAAAACATTGTTTATATACCGGTGCTCAGTGGAGACTGTAAAGTTGAACTTCCACTCAGAGATTTATGCTACACTAGATCACAACTTGAATAGTGGACTATGCCTTGAACTACAAGTTTTCTACGAGACTAGTTTCACACAAATTCTTGACCGATACTGGATTGCCGCAAGGCTTCCCCGTGGGTGGAGCGTATACATCATACTCCAAGGCCATTCATGAATTTATTAGAGAACACTCAATTCTCACAGACTGCGACGTTTAACAATCAAATTCATATAGGTGTGTTCTTCAGGAGATGCTCTGCAGGACAACATCTCTGCTTACCTGAATAAGCCACTTGGAACACATTAAGATAAGTATCAACTTGCCATGCATATCAAGAGAGTATTGCATCTTCATGGAGTGGGATAATTAATATAGGGATACTCTCCTCCCAGCTGACCAACAACTTGTCTCCCACTTCTACTTCACGGGATCTCCGATCACATAGAGTGGGTTACCACTATGGACAACTCATGCGATTGGTCTCAGACCCATCCCCATCGATGCATTATCTATCACATTACGTGATAGACGCTTTGTGAAGGGATCTGCCAAGTTTTTCGACGTTTGGATATAATCCAACGTAATAACTCTGGAGTTCCTCAATTTCCTGACAGATTTTAGTCTCCTCTTCACATGCCTTGAGGACTTCATATTGTCCTTAGAACTGTTTATCTTCACGATCACTGTTCATCAGGATAGGGGGTATTGGTTTCTCAACCATAGGTAAGTCCATCAAGAGCTCATGAAGCCACTCTGCTTCAACAGTGGCAGTGTCTAATGCTGTGAATTCTGCTTCCATAGTTGACCTCGTTAATATGGTCTGCTTGCAAGACTTCCAGGAAACAACACCACCACTAAGTGTAAAAATATAACCACTTGTGGCCTTAATCTCATCAGCATTAGATATCCAGTTTGAGTCACTATAACCCTCCAGTACCCTTGGATACCCGGTGTAGTGAATCCCATAGCTCATAGTGCCTTTCAAGTAGCGCATAACTCTCTCAAGCGCATGCCAATGATCATCTCCCGGTTTTGACACAAACCGACTCAGCTTGCTCACAGCAAAAGAGATGTCAGGCCTCGTGGCACTCGCCAAATACATAAGCGAGCCAATAATTTGAGAATACCTCTGTTGATCTCTAGCAATCCGTCGATTCTTTCGAAGCAACACACTAGCATCATATGGAGTTGGAGAAGGCGTGCAGTCGCTATACCCAAAACGACTCAAGATCTTTTCCACATAGTAAGACTGAAGCAGTGTGATCTCACCATTCTCATCTCTCAACATCTTGATGTTTAAGATAACATCAGCTACTCCTAGATCCTTCATCTCAAAACAACGATATAAGAAATCCTTAACCTCCTTGATTAGATCAAGTTTGGTTCCAAAGATCAGTATGTCATCGACATACATACAAAGAATAACTCCTTCGCCCCCACCATGGCGATAGTACACACACTTGTCACCATCGTTTACTACAAAGCCGGCAGCAGTTAATGTTCTTTAGAACTTCTCATGCCACTCCTTAGGAGCTTGTTTAAGGCCATATAAAGACTTTAATAACTTGCACACCTTTCCTTCCTGACCAGGTACTACAAAACCATTTGGCTGATCCATGTAAATTTCCTCCTTCAACTCTCCATTGAGGAAAGCCGTCTTAGCGCCCATTTGATGAACGAGAAGACCATGTGAGGCAGCCAGTGATAGTAGCACCCGAATTGTGGTTAGTCTAGCCACGGGTGAGTAAGTATCAAAGAAGTCTTCACCTTCTTTCTAGGTATAACCCTTAGCCACAAGCCGTGCCTTGTACTTTTCAATCATAACATCGGGTCTAAGCTTCTTCTTGAAAACCCACTTACATCCTATAGGCTTGCACCCATAAGGACGGTCAATGATCTCCCAGGTTCCGTTAGCTAAGATGGAATCCATCTCGCTACGAACAGCTTCCTTCCAGTAGTCAGCATCAGGAGATGCACAGGCTTCTGAAATACTCCTGGGTATGTCATCCACAAGGTACATAATGAAATCATCACCAAAGGACTTTGCGGCCCTCTGTCTCTTACTCCTCACAGGAGTTCCATTGTCACCCTCAACAGGATTCTCAACGTGTTCCATCGCAATGGTGGGTTCAGGAATTACAGCGAATTCCGCACTAGATGGAGTAGGTATCTCCTGATTTGATGAACTCGACATGTCCTTCATAGGAAATATGTCCTCAAAGAAAGTTGCATCATTCGACTCCATAATCGTACCAGCATGCATGCCGGATACCTCAGATTTTATTATCAAAAATCTATAACCAATGCTATGAAAGGCACAACCCAGAAGAACACAATCCACGATTTTTGGTCCAAGCTTGCGCTTCTTGGGAATTGGTATATTGACTTCCGCCAAACAACCCCAAGTACGTAGGTAAGAGAGTTTCAACCTTTTCCTTTCCCATTCCTCAAATGGAATCATGGTCTTATGCTTTGTGGGAACTCAGTTTAGGACATGACACGCAATCATTAGTGTCTCCCCCACCATTCCTTGGAGAGACCCGATGTGTCTAACATGGTGTTAACCATATTAGTTAGAGTTCGGTTCTTTCTTTCGGCTACCCCATTTGACTGAGGTGAGTAGGGAGGCGTCCTCTCATGGATTATACCATGTTCCGCACAAAACTAATAAAATTCATTGGAAAAATACTCTCCACCACGATCAGACCTAAGTCGTTTAATTTTTCGATCAAGTTGGTTCTTTGCCTCAGCTTTATAGTTTTTGAAGAAAGTTAAACCTCATCTTTTGATCTCAGAAGATACACGTAACAATATCTAGTGGAGTCATCAATCAACGTCATGAAGTATCTCTTTCCACCTTTTGTCAACACGCCATTCATCTCACAAAGATCAGAATGTATAAGCTCTAGTGGCGCCAAGTCTCTTGCCTCTGCAGTCTTATGGGACTTGCGAGGTTGCTTAACTTGCACACATACTTGGAACTTGGAGCCTTTGACAGTAGAGATTTTCGGAACTAAAGTCACATTGGCTAGCCATGTCATGCAACCAAAGTTAATGTGACAAAGTCGTGAATGCCAAATATCAGACTCATTATTGTGGCAAACATTATTAATAACTTTAGTGCAAATATCTGACAAAGACAGACGGAACAAGCCTCCGCCCTCATAGCCTTTTCCAACAAATTGTCCATACTTAGAGATTACAACTTTATTGGAATCGAAAACCAACTTAAAACCATCTCGACATAAACGGGAACCGCTAACGAGATTTTTATTGATGGACGGCACATGATGAACATTCTTCAGACGCACGGTCTTCCCCGAAGTAAACTTCAGATCGACTGTACCGACACCTCGAACGGTGGCATGTGACCCGTTCCCCATCAGCACGGGAGAAGTCACTGTGGCCTGGTAAGAAGAAAACATGGAGGCGTCAGCACAAACATGTACATTGACACCGGTGTCAATTAACCAATCAGGAGATTGAAATACTGAAAAGATGGTAGGAAAAATACCGTACCCAGATTCCTTCATATCAGTATCACCGATGACAACATTATCGGACTTGCCGCTCTTCTCATGTTCACGCTCCTCAAAGCGGTTAGGACATTTCGGAGCCCAGTGATTAGGATCACCGCAGACATGGCAAAGTCCCTTCCCCTTCTTATGAGAATTCTTCTTGAAGTTGGTAGAATGTGACGGCTTGTTCTTTGTATCAAACTTGCCTTTGCCCTGAGTTTTGTTCTTGTTGTTTTGGAACTTGTTGGGCTGGAAGTTCTTCTTCTATACCATGTGGGCACTAAAAGCTCCCTCGGCAACTCGAGCACGTGTGTCCTTTGCTCTCGCCTTCTCTTCAACATCAAGAGTACCAATGAGATCCGCAACGGAAAACTCCTGTCTCTTGTGTTTCAGGGAAGTAGCAAAATTGTTCCACGAAAGTGGAAGATTGGCAATGATGCCTCTGGCAACAAATTTGTCTGGCAACACACACTTGAAGTACTCGAGTTCCTTTGCGAGCGACTGTACCTCATGAGCTTGCTGTACAACAGAGCGCTCATCAGTCATCTTGTAGTCATAGAATTGCTCCATGACGTACAACTCGCTGCCGGTGTCGGAGGCACCAAACTTGGCCTCGAGCACAGCCCACATGTCCTTGCCGTTGTCAAATGACATATACAAATCCACAATGGAATCATCAAGAACACTCAGAAGAGCGCTTTTAAAGAGAGTATCGATCTTCTCAAAGGCTTCCAGGTGTGCTGGATTAAGATCACCCTTAGGCTTGCCCTTAGTGGCGTCATAGCAGCACATGGTTTGAAACCAGTAGACTGCTCTCGTGCGCCACCTCTTACATTGCACCCCCTTAAAGGCAGGCGGCTTGAAATGCGCAGCAAAACCACTCGGAGTAAATTGCCTATAATCAGGTTTTTGGATTGTTGGAAATATGAGAAAATTACTACGAGATTTAATCCGAATAAATAGAAGATAAATCATGACAGCAATAGCAGAGATTAAACTAATCATGCGAACTAGCATAGTAGATGAACATATCACATCTAGGGCACATACTAGAAACATGAATTCTACCACGATCTCGAACAAGAAGGATAGAATCACATACGGTGCAGCGGGAGCAGCACCGCCGACTGTAAGGGCATATTTCTCCCTGAGTCGTTTTGGTGATTGATGACAATGCATTTGCGGACTAATCGTGTGCATTGAGCATTTCAGATATCTCATGTCTAGGCACAAGACGATTCGGTGCCCCTCGGAGCCTATCGAAGACGGCGTTTCTCTATGTTTCTTTTCGGTGGATTTGAGTCGTAGGAAAGCCATACTATTAAGAGGGGGTCCGCTTTAGAAAGGTTAGGGTGGAATCAACACATACACATCTGTTCTTTTGCACCACTTTTCCTTGCTTCATTGGAGCACCGGTTGTTCCCCTTGTCGTTGTGAAGATGAAGGCCTTCTAGTGCTGCTGGTCTGTGGCGTGTGGTAGTACTGCTCAAGGGAGCAGTAGTACCGCAGCTGCCCACGGTAGTACCTCCCATGGCAGCGGTAGTACCGCAAGCGCCGTAGTACCGCTCCTAGCACGCGGTAGTACCATGGCCTCTGGCCCAGAACGGTAGCATGAGCGGAAGTAATTTTTTACTTCCGCACCCTACGCGGTCGTACCGCTCCCTGTGAGCTGTAGTACCGTGCCAGATTTTTACACTGACCGAAACTCAGCGGGAGTATGATTGGCATCTTAAAGATATATATCTTTACCTTTATTTCTTCCATTGGCATGATATCAATAGGAAGATTAGATTTTTACCTAGTCCATCATCTGATGGTAACTTGCCAAAGAGCATTTAATCCCTCTGTTTTTATCTAATTAACATGTGTAGTTGTAACGAAACAGCTTCCCAGTGCTTTGCATGTTGATACCAAGCTAGCATGCATGTATATATGTTCTTTTCAAGTACATGAATTATATCCATGACTTACTCCTATTTTTCTATTAACCAAAGGAATACACTGATTGATGCCAACCGAGCATTCATGTTTGGTTACATAGTTTTGGTGATTCATGTCAACTTAATGCAGTGTGTGCTTTGCATGTTGTTTTCACTGAAGCAGCTCTTCAATGTTGAGTCCCTGCACCTCCGCATGCACCACCAAGTTGTGGCCACCACACCTCGGTGTGGCTTGGTGCGGTGTTGACCGAATGGTCACCGATGTGCCCCTTGGCATTGTGCCAATAGCGACGGGACGACGGTGGCTGTGATGTAACCTCTATGTCTGGCTACTACAGCTTGAAGGACTACCTCGGTCTCTTGTTTCTGGTGAGTCCCTCCTCCCTCGGCCTTTTATTAGTCTGTGCCTTCCCAGCCCAGAATGAGCCATGCCTAGCGGTAGTACCGCAAGGGCGCGCGGTAGTACCGCTCCGGCGGTTCTACCGCTCGTTGCCTTGTGCAACAAGGCCTCTCCTGGCTCCTACCGCGCGAGCGGTAGTACCGCACTTCCCAACGGTAGTACAGCATGCCTCTGCGGTAGTACCGTGGGTATGTGCGGTAGTACCGCATGTCGCGGGCTGAGTAGGTGGGTAACGGTTGGATCTTTCCTCCCACTATAAAAGGGGGGGTCTTCTTCCCCAAGTTGACTACCTCTTCCCTTCCCAAGCTCCATTGTTGCTCAAAGATCCATTTTCGCCCGATCTCTCTCCCTAGCCAATCAAACTTGTTGATTTTCTAGGGATTGATTGAGAAGGCCCCGATCTACACTTCCACCAAGAGAAATTTGATTCCCCCCACTAATCCCTTGCGGATCTTGTTACTATAGGGTGTTTGAGCACCCTAGATGGTTGAGGTCACCACAGAGCCATACTCCATTGTGGTGAAGCTTCGTGGTGTCGTTGGGAGCCTCCAATTAAGTTGTGGAGATTGTCCCAACCTTGTTTGTAAAGGTTCGGTCGCTGCCTCCAAGAGCACCAATAGTGGAATCGCGGCATCTTGCATTGTGTGAGGGCATGAGGAGAATACGGTGGCGCTAGTGGCTTCTTGGGGAGCATTGTGCCTCCACACCGCTCCAACGGAGACGTACTTCCCCTAAAAGGGAAGGAACTTCGGTAACACATCCTCATCTCCACCAGCTCCACTCTTGGTTATCTCTTACCTTTACGTGTGCAAGCTTATATTGCGTTGTATCCCTTGCTTGCTTGTGTGCTTATTGTTGTTGCATCATATAGGTTGCTCACCTAGTTGCATATCTAGACAACCTACTTTGATGCAAAGTTTAAATTGGTAAAGAAAAGCTAAAAATTATTAGTTGCCTATTCACCCCCCTAGTCAACTATCGATCCTTTCAATTGGTATCAGAGCCAGATTTCTTTATTAAGGACTTTACCGTCCAAAGAGTATGGTTGACACCATAAACGGTGGGGAGGAGCACCCCGGTGTGATTCCGTCCTCGTCTACGGCCGATGGGGGATCCTCGGTCTCTCGTGAGGAGTTCAATGCGGCTTTGGACACATTGAAAACCTCCATGATGACCGAGGTTGAAGGCATGTTCAATAAGTTTTAGAAGGCCTTAAATTATCCACCGCAGCAATGAAAGTGAGTGATCCCGCTAACAAGGTGACGGATGCTAACTCCGACAAGGGGGAGCTACTAGTGACAAAGTTCCTTTATCTAGTGGTAGAAGTGCAAATGGCATCTTTGCCCATGTTGAACCTCCACTTACTTATGGAGGACCGGTTCCCTCCACTCATTTGAATCATGTTGGTCCTCCTCCTAAGCTTGTGAAAAATGAGGATTTTGCCTCTTGGGTTTATCGCTTTAAACGTCATTTAAATCATAGTTCTACTAACCTTTGGAGAATTATTGAGCAAGGTTTCTACCCGCATGACCCAAGCAACTTCACTCCGAGAGAAGCCGCGGATCATCAATTCAGCGAGTCCGACCTTTGCATTCTCCAAGAGGCCATCCCTCCCGAAGATATTACGCATCTCCGACCTTTCACCGCGGCCAAGGAAGCATGGCAACATGTTGTTTCCATTTACAAGGGAAGCGCAAGCATTCAACGCTCCAACTATGAAGTGGTTCAAGATGAAGCCTATGAGTTTGCAATGAATGAAGACGAAGAACCTCGTGGGCTTTACCGGAGATTAACCACTCTCGCGGTCTCACTCCGAGATCATGGGAGCAAGGATACAGATGACAATTGGATCAAACGCAAGTTTCTCAAGGCCATGATGCCTTACCATAAGGCCATGTCCTCCGCCATCCATCAAAGGCCGAACTTCCACACCTTGTCCTCAAGTGAAGTGTTGGATGAGTTTGTGGCAATGAGGATCTTGGACAAGACCGCCGATAATGTGGTGTTGCGTTCTCAATGCGCAAAGAAACCCAACCTTGCCTTGAAGGCCAAGGCTAGTGTGGAAGAAGAGGATGAAGAGGAAGAAGTGGAGAGTAACCCCGAAGATACAAAATATGCTTATCATGAGCACATGGCTCTCGCTTCAAGGCAATTTTGGAGCAAGAAGAACTCAAGGCCCAACTTCAACAAGAACAACTCAAGTGGCGCCAAGGGCAAGCAACGTGTGAGGACATGCTATAATTGTGGCAGTGTAGCTACTTTGTTACGGAGTGCCCGTACGAGAAGAGGGAAGACAATGGTGGCAAGCTTATCCGAAAAGACAAGGCCAAGTCCTTCCCCAACAAGAACAACTTCACCAAGAAGACTCCTCCCAAGGGGTTGGTGGCACAAGAAGAGTACAATGAGGATGATGATGATGACGGTGAGACGGTTTCCATGGCCTCCGTTGCCATTGCCTCAACTCCACGGGTGCCCCTCTTTGATTCGCCCAACGACAATATCACCGCCAAGTGCCTCATGGCTAAAGCCACTAACAAGGTAATCCCCAACATCAAAACCACCATAATTACTAATCCTTCTATGACGGATTGCATTGATGAAAGTGAGGGTGAAGGAAATATGCCCTAGAGGCAATAATAAAGTTGTTATTTATATTTCCTTATATCATGATAAATGTTTATTATTCATGCTAGAATTGTATTAACCGGAAACTTAGTACATGTGTGAATACATAGACAAACAGAGTGTCCCTAGTATGCCTCTACTAGACTAGCTCGTTAATCAAAGATGGTTAAGTTTCCTAACCATAGACATGTGTTGTCATTTGATGAACGGGATCACATCATTAGAGAATGATGTGATGGACAAGACCCATCCGTTAGCTTAGCACTACGATCGTTTAGTTTATTGCTATTGCCTTCTTCATGACTTATACATGTTCCTATGACTATGAGATTATGCAACTCCCGAATACCGGAGGAACACTTAGTGTGCTATCAAACGTCACAACGTAAATGGGTGATTATAAAGATGCTCTACAGGTGTCTCCGATGGTGTTTGTTGAGTTGGCATAGATCGAGATTAGGATTTGTCACTCCGATTGTCGGAGAGGTATCTCTGGGCCCTCTCGGTAATGCACATCACTATAAGCCTTGCAAGCAATGTGACTAATGAGTTAGTTGCGGGATGATGCATTACGGAACGAGTAAAGAGACTTGCCGGTAACGAGATTGAACTAGGTATGATGATACCGACGATCGAATCTCGGGCAAGTAACATACGGATGACAAAGGGAACAACGTATGTTGTTATGCGGTTTGACCGATAAAGATCTCCGTAGAATATGTAGGAGCCAATATGAGCATCCAGGTTCCGCTATTGGTTATTGACCGGAGATGTGTCTTGGTCATGTCTACATAGTTCTCGAACCCATAGGGTCCGCACACTTAACGTTCGATGACAATTTGTATTATGAGTTATGTGATTTGATGTACCGAAGGTTGTTTGGAGTCCCGGATGAGATCACGGACATGACGAGGAGTCTCGACCATTTCGAGACTTAAAGATTGATATATTGGACCATGTTATTCGGACACCGCAAGTGTTCCGGATAGTTTCAGGAAAACCGGAGTGCCGGAGGGGTTACCGGAACCCCCGGGGAACTAATGGGCCACCATGGGCCTTAGTAGAGAGAGAGGAGGGTAGGGGGGCGCCCCCTTTCCTTCTCCCTCTCTCCCTCTCCTTCCTTCTCCCTCTCTCCCTCTTGGTGGAATCCTACTAGGACTTGGAGTCCTAGTAGGACTCCCCTCCTTAGACGCGCCCCCTAGGGCCTGTCGGCCTCCTCCTCCCCTCCTTTCTTTACGGGGGAGGGGGCACCCCATAGACACACAAGTTGATCTTTTAGCCGTGTGCGGTGCCCCCCTCCACAGAAACACACCTCGGTCATATTGTTGTAGTGCTTAGGCGAAGCCCTGCGCCGGTAACTTCATCATCACCGTCACCACACCGTTGTGCTGACGAAACTCTCCCTCGGCCTCAACTGGATCAAGAGTTCGAGGGACTTCACCGAGTTGAACGTGTGCAGATCGCGGAGGTGCCGTGCGTTCGGTACTTGGATCGGTTGGATTGCGATGACGTTCGACTACATCAACCGCGTTACTAAACGCTTCCGCTTTCGGTCTACGAGGGTACATGGACACACTCTTCCCCGCTCGTTGCTTTGCTTCTCCTAGATAGATCTTGCGTGATCATAGGCAAATTTTTTTTGAAATACTACGTTCCCCAACAGTGGCATCCGAGCCAGGTCTATGCGTAGATGTTATATGCACGAGTAGAACACAAAGAGTTGTGGGCGATAATAGTCATACTACTTACCAGCATGTCATACTTTGATTCGGCGGTATTGTTGGATGAAGCGGCCCAGACCGACATTACATGACCGCGTTCATGAGACTGGTTCTACCACCGTGCTTCGCACACAGGTGGCTATTGGGTGTCTGTTCTCCAACTTTAGTTGAATCGAGTGTGACTACGCCCGGTCCTTGTTGAAGGCTAAAACAACACACTTGAGAAAAAATCGTTGTGGTTTTGATGCGTAGGTAAGAACAGTTCTTGCTAGAAGCCCATAGCAGCCACGTAAAACTTGCAACAACAAAGTAGAGGACATCTAACTTGTTTTTGCAGGGCTGGCTGTGATGTGATATGGTCAAGACATGATGATATATAAATTGTTGTATGAGATGATCATGTTTTTTAACAGTTATCGGCAACTGGCAGGAGCCATATGGTTGTCGCTTTATTGTATGAAATGCAATCGCCATGTAATTGCTTTACTTTATCACTAAGCGGTAGCAATAGTCGTATAAGCAATAGTTGGCGAGACGACAACGATGCTTCGATGGAGATCAAGGTGTTAAGCCGGTGACGATGGTGATCATGACGGTCCTTTGGAGATGGAGATCAAAGGCACAAGATGATGCTGGCCATATCATATCACTTATTTGATTGCATGTGATGTTTATCTTTTATGCATCTTATTTTGCTTAGTACGGCGGTAGCATTATAAGATGATCTCTCACTAAATTTCAAGGTACAAGTGTTCTCCCTGAGTATGCACCATTGCGACAGTTCGTCGTGCCGAGACACCACGTGATGATCGGGTGTGATAAGCTCTACGTTCACATACAACGGGTGCAAGCCAGTTTTGCACACGCAGAATACTCGGGTTAAACTTGACGAGCCTAGCATATGCAGATATGGCCTCGGAACACTGAGACCGAAAGGTCGAGCGTGAATCATATAGTAGATATGATCAACATAGTGATGTTCACCATTGAAAACTACTCCATCTCACGTGATGATCGGACATGGTTTAGTTGATATGGATCACGTGATCACTTAGATGATTAGAGGGATGTCTATCTAAGTGGGAGTTCTTAAGTAATATGATTAATTGAACTTTAATTTATCATGAACTTAGTACCTGATAGTATTTTGCATGTCTATGTTGTTGTAGATAAATGGCCCGTGCTACTGTTCCGTTGAATTTTAATGCGTTCCTAGAGAAAGCTAAGTTGAAAGATGATGGTAGCAACTACACGGACTGGGTCCGTAACTTGAGGATTATCCTCATTGCTGCATAGAAGAATTACGTCCTGGAAGCACCGCTAGGTGCAAGACCCGCTGCAGGAGCAACGCCGAACATTATGAATGCCTGGCAGAGCAAAGCTGATGACTACTCGATAGTTCAGTGTGCCATGCTTTACGGCTTAGAACCGGGACTTCAACGACGTTTTGAACGTCATGGAGCATATGAGATGTTCCAGGAGTTGAAGTTAATATTTCAAGCAAATGCCCAGATTGAGAGATATGAAGTCTCCAATAAGTTCTACAGCTGCAAAATGGAGGAGAATAGTTCTGTCAGTGAACATATACTCAGAATGTCTGGGTACCACAATCACTTGACTCAGCTGGGAGTTAATCTTCCGGTTGATAGTGTCATTGACAAAGTTCTTCAATCACTGCCACCAAGCTACAAAAGCTTCGTGATGAACTATAATATGCAAGGGATGGATACGACAATTCCCGAGCTCTTCGCGATGCTAAAGGCTGCAGAGGTAGAAATCAAGAAGGAGCATCAAGTGTTGATGGTTAACAAGACCACTAGTTGCAAGAAAAAGGGCAAAGGGAAGAAGGGGAACTTCAAGAAGAACGGCAAGCAAGTTGCTGCTTAAGTGAAGAAGCCAAGTCTGGACCTAAGCTTGAGACTGAGTGCTTCTACTGCAAAGGGACTGGTCACTGGAAGCGGAACGGCCCCAAGTATTTGGCGGATAAGAAGGATGGCAAAGTGAAAGTTATATTTGATATACATGTTATTGATGTGTACCTTACTAATGCTCGTAGTAGCGCCTGGGTATTTGATACTGGTTCTGTTGCTCATATTTGCAAGTCGAAACAGGGGCTACGGATTAAGCGAAGATTGGCTAAGGATGAGGTGACGATGCGCATGGGAAATGGTTCCAAAGTCGATGTGATCGCCGTCGGCACGCTACCTCTACATCTACCTTCGGGATTAGTTTTAGACCTGAATAATTGTTATTTGGTGCGAGCGTTAAGCATGAACATTATATCTGGATCTTGTTTGATGCGAGATGGTTATTCATTTAAATCAGAGAATAGTGGTTGTTCTATTTATATGAGTAATATCTTTTATGGTCATGCACCCTTGATGAGTGGTCTATTTTTGTTGAATATCGATAGTAGTGATACACATATTCATAGTATTGAAGCCAAAAGATATAAGTTTAATAATGATAGTGCAACTTATTTGTGGCACTGCCGTTTAGGTCATATTGGTGTAAAGCGCATGAAGAAACTCCATGCTGATGGGCTTTTGGAATCACTTGATTATGAATCACTTGATGCTTGCGAACCATGCCTCATGGGCAAGATGACTAAGACTCCGTTCTCCAGAACAATGGAGCGAGCAACAGACTTGTTGGAAATAATACATATCGATGTATGCGGTCTGATGAGTGTTGATGCTCGCGGCGGGTATCGTTATTTTCTGACCTTCACAGATGATTTGAGCAGATATGGGTATATCTACTTGATGAAACATAAGTCTGAAACATTTGAAAAGTTCAAAGAGTTTCAGAGTGAAGTGGAAAATCATCGTAACAAGAAAATGAAGTTTCTACGATCTGATCATGGAGGTGAATTTGAGTTACGAGTTTGGTCTTCATTTGAAACAATGCGGAATAGTTTCGCAACTCACGCCACCCGGAACACCATAGCGTAATGGTGTGTTCGAACATCGTAACCGCACTTTTTTAGATATTGTGCGATCTATGATGTCTCTTACTAATTTACCGCCATCGTTTTGGGGTATGCTTTAGAGACGGATGCATCCACGTTAAATAGGGCACCATCTAAGTCCTTTGAGACGACACCGTATGAACTGTGGTTTGGCAAGAAACCCAAGTTGTCGTTTCTTAAGGGGCTGCGATGCTTATGTGAAAAATCTTCAACCTGATAAGCTCCAACCCAAATCGGAGAAATGTGTCTTCATAGGATACCCAAAGGAGACTGTTGGGTACACCTTCTATCACAGATCCGAGGCAAGATATTCGTTGCTAATAATGGATCCTTTCTAGAGAAGGAGTTTCTCTCGAAAGAAGTGAGTGGGAGGAAAGTAGAACTTGATGAGGTAATTGTACCTGCTCCCTTATTGGAAAGTAGTTCATCACATAAATCAGTTCCAGTGATTCCTACACCAATTAGTGAGGAAGCTAATGAGGATGATCATGAAACTTCTGATCAAGTTACTACCGAACCTCGTAGGTCAACTAGAGTAAGATCCGCACCAGAGTGGTACGGGAATCCTGTTCTGGAAGTCATGTTACTTGACCACGACGAACCTACGAACTATGAGGAAGCAATGATGAGCCCAGATTCTGCGAAATGGCTTGAGGCCATGAAATCTGAGATGGGATCCATGTATGAGAACAAAGTGTGGACTTTGGTTGACTTGCCCGATGATCGGCAAGCCATAGAGAATAAATGGATCTTCAAGAAGAAGACTGACGCTGACGGTAATGTTGTTGTCTACAAAGCTCGACTTGTTGCGAAAGGTTTTTGACAAGTTCAAGGAGTTGACTATGATGAGACCTTCTCACCCGTAGCGATGCTTAAGTCCGTCCGAATCATGTTAGCAATTGCCGTATTTTATGATTATGAAATTTGGCAAATGGATGTCAAAACTGCATTCCTTAACGGATATCTTAAAGAAGAGTTGTATATGATACAACCAGAAGGTTTTGTCGACCCAAAAGGTGCTAACAAAGTGTGCAAGCTCCGGCGATCCATTTATGGACTGGTGCAAGCATCTCGGAGTTGGAATATACGCTTTCATAGTGTGATCAAAGCATATGGTTGTATACATACTTTTGGAGAAGCCTGTATTTACAAGAAAGTGAGTGGGAGCTCTGTAGCATTTCTGATATTATATGTGGATGACATATAGTTGATCGGAAATGATACGGAATTTCTGGATAGCATAAGATACTTGAATAAGAATTTTTCAATGAAAGACCTCGGTGAAGCTGCTTATATATTGGGCATCAAGATCTATAGAGATAGATCAAGAAGCTTAATTGGACTTTCACAAAGCACATACCTTGATAAAGTTTTGAAGAAGTTTGAAATGGATCAAGCAAAGAAAGGGTGCTTGCCTATGTTACAAGGTGTGAAGTTGAGTCAGACTCGATGCCCGACCACTTTAGAAGATAGAGAGAATATGAAAGTCATTCCCTATGCCTCAGCCATAGGTTCTATCATGTATGCAATGCTGTGTACCAGACCTAATGTGTGCCTTGCTATTAATTTAGCAGGGAGGTACCAAAGTAATCCAGGAGTGGATCACTAGATAGCGGTCAAGAACATCCTGAAATACCTGAAAAGGACTAAGGATATGTTTCTCGTTTATGGAGGTGATAAAGAGCTCGCCGTAAATGGTTACGTTGATGAAAGCTTTGACACTGATCCAGATGACTCTAAGTCACAAACCGGATACGTATTTATATTGAATGGTGGAGCTGTCAGTTGGTGCAGTTCTAAACAGAGCGTCATGGCGGGATCTACGTGTTAAGCGGGGTACATAGCTGCTTCGGAAGCAGCAAATGAAGGAGTCTGGATGAAGGAGTTCATAACCGATCTAGGAGTCATACCTAGTGCATCGGGTCCAATGAAAATCTTTTGTGACAATACTGGTGCAATTGCCTTGGCAAAGGAATCCAGATTTCACAAGAGAACCAAGCACATCAAGAGACGCTTCAATTCCATCCGCGATCAAGTCAAGGAGGGAGACATAGAGATTTGCAAGATAAATACGGATCTGAATATTGCAGACCCGTTGACTAAGCCTCTCTCACGAGCAAAACATGATCAGCACCAAGATTCCATGGGTGTTAGAATCATTACTATGTAATCTAGATTATGGACTCTGGTGCAAGTGGGAGACTGAAGGAAATATGCCCTAGAGGCAATAATAAAGTTGTTATTTATATTTCCTTAATTCATGATAAATGTTTATTATTCATGCTAGAATTGTATTAACCGGAAACTTAGTACATGTGTGAATACATAGACAAACAGAGTGTCCCTAGTATGCCTCTACTAGACTAGCTCGTTAATCAAAGATGGTTAAGTTTCCTAACCATAGACATGTGTTGTCATTTGATGAACGGGATCACATCATTAGAGAATGATGTGATGGACAAGACCCATCCGTTAGCTTAGCACTACGATCGTTTAGTTTATTGCTATTGCTTTCTTCATGACTTATACATGTTCCTGTGACTATGAGATTATGCAACTCCCGAATACGGGAGGAACACTTAGTGTGCTATCAAACGTCACAACATAACTGGGTAATTATAAAGATGCTCTACAGGTGTCTCCGATGGTGTTTGTTGAGTTGGCATAGATCGAGATTAGGATTTGTCACTCCGATTGTCGGAGAGGTATCTCTGGGCCCTCTCGGTAATGCACATCACTATAAGCCTTGCAAGCAATGTGACTAATGAGTTAGTTGCGGGATGATGCATTACGGAACGAGTAAAGAGACTTGCCGGTAACGAGATTGAACTAGGTATGATGATACCGACGATCGAATCTCGGGCAAGTAACATACGGATGACAAAGGGAACAACGTATGTTGTTATGCGGTTTGACCGATAAAGATCTACATAGAATATGTAGGAGCCAATATGAGCATCCAGGTTCCGCTATTGGTTATTAACCGGAGATGTGTCTCGGTCATGTCTACATAGTTCTCGAACCCGTAGGGTCCGCACGCTTAACGTTCGATGACGATTTGTATTATGAGTTATGTGATTTGATGTACCGAAGGTTGTTTGGAGTCCCGGGTGAGATCACGGACATGACGAGGAGTCTTGAAATGGTCGAGACATAAAGATTGATATATTGGACCATGTTATTCGGACACCGGAAGTGTTCCGGATAGTTTCGGGTAAAACCGGAGTGCCGGAGGGGTTACCGGAACCCCCGGGGGAACTAATGGGCCACCATGGGCCTTAGTGGAGAGAGAGGAGGGCAGCCAGGGCAGGCCGCGCCCCCCTGCAGTCCGAATTGGACAAGGGAAGGGGGCGGCGCCCCCCTTTCCTTCTCCCTCTCCTTCCTTCCCCCTCTCTCCCTCTTAGTGGAATCCTACTAGGACTTGGAGTCCTAGTAGGACTCCCCTCCTTGGACACGCCCCCTAGGGCCGGCCGGCCTCCTCCTCCCCTCCTTTATATACGGGGGAGGGGGCACCCTATAGACACACAAGTTGATCTTTTAGCCATGTGAGGTGCCCCCATCCACAGAAACACACCTCGGTCATATCGTTGTAGTGCTTAGGCGAAGCCCTGCGCCGGTAACTTCATCATCACCATCACCACACCGTCGTGCTGACGAAACTCTCCCTCGGCCTCAACTGGATCAAGAGTTCGAGGGACGTCACCGAGCTGAACGTGTGCAGATCGCGGAGGTGCCGTGCGTTCGGTACTTGGATCGCGAAGACGTTCGACTACATCAACCGCGTTACTAAACACTTCCGCTTTCGGTCTACGAGGGTACGTGGACACACTCTTCCCCGCTCATTGCTGTGCTTCTCCTAGATAGATCTTGCGTGATCGTAGGGAAATTTTTTGAAATACTACGTTCCCCAATAAAGGGGTCTAATGAGGAGGAAAATGAATTTGAGTCTTTTATGAGTAAGCTCAAGGGTAAATCCAAGAAGCACTTTGTTGCTCTCTTGGAACAACTTGGTGAAGCCAATGACATGATCGAGGCTCACGATGAAACCATCTCTAAGATGGAGGGGCATAATCGTGACTATGCCGATGAGATATCAGATCTCTCTAATGCGCTTGAGGAAGAGCGTGGTCATCGTTTGGCTCTTGAGGAGTCACACAACGATGATCATGCTAAATTAAAGAAAGATCTTGATCATGCTCTTGTTGTATCTCGTGTGCTCAATTCCGAGAAGGCCAAACTTGGGGTTGATCTTGCTAGACTCAAGGAGGAGTTTGATATACTTGACAAGGCTCACAAGGCCTTGAAGGGTACTCATGCTAGCCTTAAAGAGTCTCATGATCAACTCCAAGTGAAGCTAACCAAGGAGAAAGCCACATTTCCCCATATGGTTTTAATTGATAATGCAAATGCTACTAACCCGTGTTGTGAGCATGTGGATCTTGTGGAGGAGAATGCTAGGTTGAAGGAGCAACTTGATAAAGGCCTTGTGTCTTGCATACAAGGTGAGAAGAACCTCAACGACCTTTTGAGCAATCAAAAGGAAGTTGTGGCCAAGGAGGGAATTGGGTTTGCACCCAAGTCCAAGAACAAGAAGAAGAATGACAAGGCCAAACGACCTCCTCCTCTCAAGCAAACTTTTGTCAAGGAGGGAGAGGGTGCTTCTAAGGAGAAGAAGAATAATGAGAAGGGTGGTGGTGTCAAGAAGGGCAATGCCACCCCTTCCAACAAAGCCGGCGACTTTGACCCTTCTTATGTGTTATGCCGTGCTAGTGATGGGCGTGTTTATGCTAAATTTGTTGGTTCTCCTTATGAGTACATAGAATGGTCTATTTGGGTTCCTAAGACCCTTGTTACTAACATCAAAGGACCCATTACAAAATTGGTACCTAAAACCAAGCATTGATCTCGTGTAGGTGTTTGCTTCCGGTGGGGGGTCATGGTTGCTCGATAGTGGAGCCACAAATCATATGACCGGAAGCAAGGACTTGGTGGTGGACGTGCACAAGATTTCATATATGCCCACCAATGTCGAGTGGGGTGACGCCTCGTCTTCTAAGGTATTGGGTCTTGGCAAGGTTGTCATTTCTCATGATCTCACGATTGAGAAAGTCATGCTTGTTGGGTCCCTTGCATACAATTTACTTTCCGTTCGTCAACTTGCACTCATGGGCTTTGCCACTTTCTTTGATATTGATACCATGGCCCTCTTGTGGAGCAAGACTCTTAAAGTAGCCTTTGTTGGGCATGTCGAGAACAGTCTTTATGTGTTTAACTTTTCGGAGCGACCCACTAAGACCGCGACATGCCTAATGGCTAAAGTTGACGTGGGATGGCTTTGGCATCGCCGTTTAGCCCACATCAATATGAGATCTTTGCAAAGTCTTCTCAAGGGGGACCATGTCCGTGGACTAACAAATGTTAGATTTGCCAAAGATCATGCTTGCAGTGCTTGTATAGAAGGAAAGCTACATGAGAAGGCTCACCCTCCCACGACTATCATCTACTCGAAGAGGCCCTTGGAGCTCCTTCACTTGGATCTCTTTGGACCTCCATCCTTTGATAGTCTTGGGGGTAGAAAGTATTGTTTGGTGATTGTGGATGATTATTCAAGATACACTTGGGTGTATTTCTTCAATCGGAAGAGTGAGACCCAACAAACCGTCATTGACTTTGCAAATGAAGCTCAACGCCAACACAATACAAAGATCTTGACGATAAGAAGTGACAATGGCACCGAGTTCAAGAACTACACCTTGGATGAGTTTCTTAGTGATGAGGGGACCAAGCATCAATATTCCGCACCTTACACCCCTCAACAAAATGGTGTAGCGGAGAGGAAGAACCGGACATTGATGGATGCGGCAAGGACCATGATGGCGGAGTTCAAGTCTCCATACAACTTTTCGGCCGAAGCCATCAATACCGCTTGTCATGCATCCAATCGGCTCTATCTCCGCAAAGGCTTGAACAAGACTCCATATGAGATACTCACCGGTAACAAGCCCAACCTCAAGTACTTCCGAGTGTTCGGGTGTAAGTGTTTCATTCTCAAGAAAGGTGTTCGTTTGCCTAAATTTGAGGTTAGAGCTCATGAGGGCATATTTGTTGGTTATGCTACAAACTCTCATGCTTACCGTGTCCTCAATAAGTCCACGGGACTTATTGAGGAGACGTGTAACGTGGAGTTTGATGAGAATAATGGCTCCCAAGTGGACAAAGTGGTACTTGTGATGTAGGTGATGAAATTCCTCCCCAAGCCATAAGAAGAATGGGTGTTGGTCATATCCTACCCATTGAGGAACCCCTTGTGGCCGAAGGAGAAGGACAGTGTTCCACTCAAGTGGAACCATCACCAACCCAAGACCCCACACGCTTCCGAAGAACAAAGTGAAGGCCCTCAACCAAATGAACAAGATCAAGGGCAAGATCAACCTCAAGATGGTGGTGAACCACCAAGTGATGCCCAAGGTCAAGTTCTCACCACCGAGCAAGTTCAAGATCAAGAACAAGCTCAAGATGACGCTCAAGATAATCAAGTTACCGCTCCTCAACTCACTCATGAGGAGGAATTGGAGCGTCGTGCCGCCAAGATCGCATCCAAGCTCACTACCAAAGATCATATCACGACGAATGTGCTTGGAAGCTTAAGAAAGGGGGTAAGCACTCATAGACAATTAGCAAACTATTGTGAACATCACGCGTTTGGTTCTTGTGTTGAACCCCAAAAGGTCTATGAGGCGCTCGAGAATCCGAATTGGCTTAATGCCATGCATGAAGAACTCAACAACTTCAAGCACAACAAGGTGTGGAGATTGGTGCCAAGGCCAACGGGGAACCATAATGTCATTGGAACCAAGTGGATATTCAAAAGCAAGCAAGATGCTCATGGAATTATCGTTCGCAACAAGGTTCGTTTGGTAGCACAAGGCTACTCCCAAGTCGAGGGTATCGACTACGGTGAAACCTTTGCTCCCGTTGCTCGCCTTGAATCTATTCGTTTGTTGATTGCTTATGCTTCTCATCATAACTTCAAGTTGCAACAAATTGATGTGAAGAGTGCTTTTCTTAATGGTCCTATTAATGAGTTGGTGTATGTCAAACAACCCCGGGGTTCGAGGATCCCTATTTCCCCGATCATGTGTACCAACTCGATAAGGCACTATATGGCCTTAAACAAGCCCCACGTGCGTGGTATGAGCACATTACCGAGTTGTTGCAAGATCATGGGTTTGAAATTGGGAAAATCGACCCCCCTCTTTTTACTAAGAAGGTCAAAGGGAGTTGTTTGTATGCCAACTATATGTTGATGATATTATCTTTGGTTCCCCTAACGAAGCTTTCAATGAGAAATTTGCCGCTCTCATGACCTCAAAGTTCAAGATGTCCATGATGGGAGAGTTGAAGTTCTTTCTCGGGTTCGAAATCAAGCAAAGAAGAGAAGGAACCTTCATCAACCAAGCCAAATACACTCAAGACATGCTCAAGAGATTCAAGCTAAGTGATGTCAAGCCGGCCTCCACTCCAATGCCCGTCAAATGCCAACTTGACATAGATCCCAATGGTAAAGCGGTGGATCAAAAGGTATATCTCTCCATGATTGGCTCCTTGCTTTACCTTTGTGCATCTAGACCGGATAGCATGTTGAGTGTGGGATTTGTGCACAGTTTTAAGCCACACCTAAGGAAAGCCACTATGTGGCGGTCAAGCGAATCTTTCGATATTTGGCTCATACCCCAAACTTTGGCTTATGGTACCCAAGAGGAGCAATGTCGGGACCCCGATTCCGAGTCACACCGATCTAGCCGGTAACACCTCATATCACTTTGCGGCCTCACGCACGGTACTCCCACGGGTGTCGCCTTACCATGGCCCAGGACCGTTTGCGCCTTTTGGCTCACGTATATGACAATGTCGCTAGCATCCATATGACAGAGAACCCGGGCCGACATGGCTAGTCGTGAACCCAAAGCGGCACTAACGTATGGGGACAGGCATACATGAATCAACATCGAACGTGTCGGTCAGCAGCGTGCGAATCCGGGCTGTAGCACTGGGCTAACAGGACTCCGGGAACCCGGGCTGTAGCAGGCTAGGCAGGACTCCGGATGTCACCGCGTGACATTTCCCCGAAGGGACAGACACAGGAACAATATGAAACACATGCCGGCCAGTCAAGTGTCCAGAGCAGTAGTGCTGGGCTAGCAGGACTCCGGTGAACCGGGCTGTAGCGGACTACTATGGCTCAAGGAGGCACTAGACTACATTTCCCCATAAGAGAGGCTGCTAAGGATAGACAACTAGATTGTCGGATCCCACACATACCAAGCATTTCAATCATACACACAATATGCTCGATATGTGCAAATACAACATGGCATCACAACAAGACTCTACGACTCAGAGTATTTATTCATTAGGCTCCGAAGAGCGAGATATTACAAACATGGGTCTCATGACCCAACATTCAGAGCATACAAGTCAAAGCACATGCGGAAGCTTAACATGTCTGAGTACAGACATCTATAAATGAAAAAGGCTGAGAAGCCTGACTATCTACCAGATCCTGCCGAGGGCACAAGATCGTAGCTGAGGTAACAAGCTAAACGTCGAAGTCCACACGGAACTACTAGCGAGACTGACTTCTCTCTGCAAAACATAGAATAGGCAAACGTGAGTACAAATGTACCCAGCAAGACTTACATCAGAACTATCTACATATGCATCGGTATCAACAAAGGGGGTGGTGGAGTTTAACTGCAGCAAGCCAGCTTTGACTCGGTGGCTATCCTGAACTACGACTGCAAGTAACTCTTTTGAGGTGGCGCACACGAGTCCACATATTCACCATATCAATACACCACTATGGATCCGCTCCCGTCTCCCTACGAGAACGCCATCCATAGCACTCACGCTTATCTTGCGCATTTTAGAGTATCCACTTTCACTTGTCTATGAACTGTTATAGGCAACCCAGAAGTCCTTTACCGTGGACACGGCTATTCGAATAGATCATATTAACCCTGCAGGGGTGTACTTCGTCACACACGCTCTCGCCACTTACCACCATGTACACCTCGTGTACCTCGACAACCTTCAAGCGGAAGCCTGGCGAGGGAGTCGGCCACGACCTGACTAACCACACAAGTCTCTCGTCCAGGTTTATCGCCTATTCGGGTTCCATCCGCAAGGAGATCCGGCCGGGGTGTCGCTCACGGCCCCAAACGATGTGTGCAGGGTTCCCGAGCCCACCATCCGGGTGCCACTCGGTACACCAGGCCACGTGTGCCTAGTCTGTCCCAAGCCCACCTGTACCGGGTGCCACTTGGTAGACTACTAACACTACCTACAACACCAGAGACTAGTTGCAACTCCTGGACAGAGATCGAGGCGGTTAATAAGCCGAGAGGGGTCGAGTTACCGGAACCCAATGTGTGGTAGTAATTGTTCATGGATCACAAACACAGAACTCAGTTCCTGAGGACGGTTTCAATGAGACAACCCACCATGTACTCCTACATGGCCTCTCACCGCTACCTTTACCAAATCATGTTCACACACTTAGCTCTCACACAGTAGGACATGTTCACAACTTTCCAATTCATTCCCGATGAATCAGACCTGACACAACTCTAAGCAATAGCAGGCATGACAAACAAGCATGAATGAGTAGGCACATCAGGGCTCAAACAACTCCTACTCATGCTAGTGGGTTTCATCTATTTACTGTGACAATGACAGGTCATGCAGAGGAAAGGGGTTCAACTACCGCAACAAGTAACAGTTGAAGCGTTGTTGTCCTAATGCAGTAAAAGAGAGCAGGAGCGAGAGAGTGGGATTGTATCGGAATGAACAAGGGGCTTTGCTTGCCTGGCACTTCTGAAGATAGTATAGTTCTTCATCGGTGTCATCGAACTCATCGTCGGAACCACATCTATCGAGAGGGGCAAGCACCGGCAAACAAGGAAGAACACAATCAATGCAATGCACAATATGATGCATGAATGTGACATGGCAATATGCTGTGAATTGACCTAATGCAGCTAGCAACAAGTGCAAGGGAGTCCATTTGAACCAAAGGTTCAAATGCAAACTCTAGTTTGAGCATTTAAAATGCCATTTGAATGTTTTCACTTATACAGCAGGTATAAGTTGGTTTTTCATGCATGAAAGTAGCATAAATGGATAGATTGGATTTTTCTGATAATTTTTCATATATAAATTATTTGATTTGGAGCTACGGTTGAATTTCTATGGGTTTTTGAAGTTTTAAACATTTTCTGGAATTTTCTGTATAAGAATAAATCCAGAAAATGATTTATAGCGTCAGCATTACATCACAGTGACATCAGCAGGTCAACTGGGCGGTCCAGGTCAAACCTGGACGGTGGGGCCCGCATGTCAGTGTCACTGGCTGGTTTGGGTGGATGACAAGTGGAACCGGTCAACATTGACTTGACCAAAGTCAAAGCTGACATGTGGGGTCCACGGCATTAGCTTAATTTAAACAGGAAATAACCCTGTGGTTAATTAAGGGCGGGGCCCATCTGTCAGTGAGCTAGGGGGGTTAGTTAGTGGCGTCATTAGCCGCTAATGATGTCGCCACGTCAGCCCCGCCGGAATATGGCCGGCGGCAAGCATTCCGCACGGCGGAGGCGTCGGGTTTTGCCATCCGGCGACCATTGGGCTCGGGGTTTGGCCCTACGGGCTGCTGGACGTGCACCGCATCCAACGGAGCAGGCGGCTGGGCGAGGGGAGGTCGGGAACTACGGTGGCGACCACTTGGGCGGCGGCCGGAGCTCGGGCAACGGCGGAGATGGCGCTACAGGGCACGGCAGGGCGAACCCGTGGGTGCTTCAGGTTCACAGGAGCGCGGCGAGCACGCTGGTGATGCTCGGGCGAGCCGCCGAGCTCGGGAGCACGGAGCTCGTTAGCAATGGCGGCGGCGAGCTTCGGCGGAGATGGGGAACGAAGCTAGAGCATGAACGCGAGTAGGAGAGGAAGGGGAGTAGGTCCGTGAGCTCACAGTAGTTGTAGCAGAGGCTACGGCGAGCTCGGAGGAGGTCCGAAGCGAGCGGGGCGGCGGAGGCGATCTCGGCGACCCGAGGAAGAAGAAGGCGTCGGCGGCGGCGCTTCGAGGCGTCCGGCGTTGTGTAGCTCAGCGAGGGGGTCGAGGACGAAGTGGCGGAGCTTCTGGGCGCGTCGGTGAGGCGAGGGGGAGGCGGTGGCCGCGGTGGTGGCGAGCGGCGGCGACGGCTGTGTTCGGGTGGACGCGCGTGAGGGAGACAGAGGAGGGGATGAGCTCGAGGGAGAGGTCGAGGCGTCGAGGGGGTGTCGTGGCGCCGCGAGGGAGATCCAGGGCGACGAGGGAGCACGCAGGCAGGGTGGAGGTGGCCGGCGTGTGGCTGCGCGCGCCGGGCACGCGCGCTCCAGTCCTTCTGGCGTGAGCTGGAAGAGGACAAGGGAGAGAGATGGGCTGGGCCAACAGTGTTGGGCCAACACAGTGCAGGCCAGGTAAGTGGCTCAGGTACTCTCCTCTCTCTCTCTTTACTTTATGTTTTCTATTTATTTGATCTGTTTTGAATTAGTAAAATTACCAACTCATTTTGTAAAATCCTGATAAAAATTGTGGGCACTATTTGAATTATTTCCAACAGCCCCCAATTGTTTTTAGAAGTATTGAAGCATTTAAAATATTTATAGGCATTAAATGCTCCAATTCAAATACAGTATGATTTAGCTCAAAAATCCATAAATGGCCAATAAATATGCCCATCATTTCTGGCAGAGGTTTTCACCTTTATCAAAAATCATGAACATTTCTAAGGGCATTTTGGGTTCATTGAAAATATTTTTATTTTGAACCTACTTGAATTCATTTGGTGCTAGGGTTGGGTCATCCCCAATTCAACTTTAAATGAAATTTAGACATGATGCAGCATATCTAGCTAGCCTAAGTGCATACCAGACTAGAGATGTGACAAGCAAACTTCAACCTTGTGGGCTTTTCGGACTCGGATTGGGCGGGAGACAAAGTGGATAGGAAGTCAACTTCCGGAGGGTACCAATTTCTTGGTTGCTCTTTGGTGAGTTGGTCTTCTAAGAAGCAAAGTTGTGTGTCTCTCTAGTCCACCGAAGCGGAGTATGTGGCCGTCGGTAGTTGTTGTGCACAACTTCTATGGATGAGGCAAACTTTAAAGGATTACGGTGTCATTTGCGACAAAGTGCCTCTTTGGTGTGACAATGAAAGTGCCATCAAGATTTCCCTCAACCCGGTGCAACACTTCAAGACGAAGCATATTGAGATTCGGTATCACTTCATCTGGGATCACATTAGGCGAGGGGAGATCGAGCTCCACTATGTCAACACTCATGATAACCTTGCAGATATCTTCACGAAGCCCTTGGATGAAGCAAGATTTCGGGAGTTAAGGCATGAGCTAAATATCATTGATTCGATCCATGTGGCATGAACCTTTGCACACCCCACCATACTCATTGTGTTGTCTTGTTCTAGGTGTAGGCATGGACATAGGGGGAGTATTGTTCTCTCAATGAACTCTTCCTCCCCCCATTATGCATAAACTGATCAAGTCTTTCACCTTAGCCATTTTTTATGGTACTTGTGCTTCAAAGACGAGTTTTGGTCATGAGCCCAAGGATAATTCTTCGCGGTGCCATACCAATTAACTCAAACATAGGTGGCTCCGGCCACCGCTCTCTCCTCGGAGAGGTTGTGTTTCGTGTTTTTTCTTTGTTGTCTCCTGCCTTTCCTTTGTGCCGTGCGTGTGTTTGAGTTGCCTCGTGTGTGTGCTCTTGTGTGTGTCTGGTTGCTTGAAGGTTGCGTTGCAAAGGCCGTGTTCTTCCTTTCTTGTCGAAACTTGCACTTTCTTGGGGTCCGGTACTACCGTGGCAAGCCACGGTACTACCGCAGGAGTTGGGTTGCCCTGTGCGTGCACAGCTGCATCCCAGGCACGGTACTACCGCTTCCATCACGGCAGTAATTTTTTACTGCCGCTGGAAGAGCAGTACTACCGCCCTGCGAGCAGTACTTCTGCCCGGGTGGTACTACCGCGCCATCGCGAGCGGGTGGGGGTTAAGAGCGGGGCAGGGGGAGTTCCAACTCCCCCATACCCATTCATCTCTTTTCCCCACTCGTCTCTCTCTCTCTCCTGCCCAAGAACGGCGCCGGAGGACCTCGTCGGATCTCCGTCTCCGGCCGCTCTCCTCGCATTCTGACCGGTGGAATTGTTCCCCACTTCGCGCTCTTGCCATGGACCTCGGTATCTCCCCTAGTCCCTCTCTTTTGTTCCGTTCTTGTGCTTCTAGGTCTTGGGGAGATGCATGTGTATTTCGTGTGATTTTCAGCTAATCTTTGCAAGAGGAGATTGTAGGAGAGTGCTAGTGCGGTAGATATGCTATTTGGTGTGATACAACAGTGTAGTTTTGATCAACGGTAGTACCGATCTATTTTTCCGGATTTTCTAGATCTGGAGATGCGGTTCTTGAGGGATTTAAACCCGTGCGGTACTACCGCTCCTCCTGGAGCCGTACTACCGCTCGCTCGCCCGAGAACCATCCTCGTGCGGTACTACCGCTTCGGCGGAGCGGTACTACCGCCCGAGGCGCGGAAGTAAAAAATTACTTCCGCTCCACACGCGGGTACTACTATGCCACCCCGGCGCAGTACTACCGCGGCTCGAGCGGCCGTAATTTTTTACATCCGTGGTCTAGTCCGGTACTACCGTACAATTGACAATTACGCTGTTTTGTCCTTCCAAATCTCATGTCTGCTTGTTTCATTTGGTTTTGGCCCTCGTCTTTGCAATAATCCTTCTCGGTTTTCTCGTGTTTGTGTTGTGTGTCATAGGTGGTGGCTTCGGTTCCAATGTCCGGCGCTCGAACCCCAGCCGTGACACGAGCTCGAAGCGCCTGCACAACCAAGAGGCTCCAGAGGGCTCCAGTGCCCCCCAACACAGAACCAAGTCCACAACTACCAAGACCAAGGAGCCAACTCTTGGCATGGATGAGATACCTCAAGCGGAGTTTCTTGTGCGAAGGAAGCTCAACCCTTACGTCAATCCTCAGGAGGTCACAAGGGGCAATGACTTTTTTTGGACCAAGCAACAGAATCTTATCTTCTTGGATGTGATCAAGGGCAAGCAGAACATCTACGTGGATGTGCACTGGATTGACATGGTTCATATGAGGAAGGAAAGCAACCGGGCATACTTTGGTGAGACCCTGGATCTGATAGAGCAGTTTGGCATTGAGGATTTGCTCACGTTCCACATGGACTTTGACCCAGAGATTGTGGCTCGGTTTTTTGCGTCGGTTCACTTCCATACGGATGAGGAGCGGACCATGACGTGGATGACCAATGGGAAGAGGATGTCTGCCAAGTGGAAGGAGTTCATGGCGATGCTCCACGTTCGTGATGAGGGGCTCAATGCGCCCGTTGGTGTTTGCCCACATGGCAACCCCGAGTCGGCCAACAAGAACAAGCTTCAGCCCCACCTTGTTGAGAAGAAGCTAGCCAATAATAAGAAGACTTCGGTACTGAATCCATTCCTTGACATCATGCACCGAATCTTCCGCAACACACTTTTTCCTCGCATAGGCGACAAGGATAAGGTGCATGCCTATCTAGTGGACATGATGCTCATCTGCGAGGAGGCACGTCTCCATCAAACGCAACCACTTGATGTCTCACATATCATGTGGTGTGAGCTGCAGTTTGCGGTGTTCAACCGTAAGGTACCCATTTATGGACCGTACATGTATCTCTTGATCTCGAAGACTTGGGAGCGGCTCTTTCCCAATGAAGAGTTTGTTGCTCCCAACTGGATTCGCCATGAGCCTATCAAGCTACGCATCAAGAGCAAGTGGGCTAACACCACTACCCAGGCTGAGGCAGAGGCTGCTAGGATGGATGTGGATGAGGATGAGTTTGAGGAGGAAGCGGCTGAGGACAGTTCTGAGGGATACACTCCTCCCTCCACTGAGCCCACTTGGGCTAAGAAGCTCAAGGCCAAGATGAAGGCTCTGTTCTGCATGCAGGCCAAGGGTCAGTACCGGACTCATGTGAACGCCAAGATGGCTCGTCATCGCGACAAGGACATTATGAGGCAGGTTGGCCTTGAGGTCCAGGATGGCTCTAAGGAGAGGATCACAGATGAGGAGCAGTGGACCAGACAGCACTGCCGGTGGAGCGAGTCAGAGGAGGAGACTGGTATTCCATCTACATCCCGTTCTGCTGAGGAGTCTGAGGAGGAGGAGCGTGACTGGTGATGCTGTGGAGTTCTGCCACCACCTGTGTCGTAGGTGCCCTCTCTGCCTTTTTGGTGTCTCGATGCCAAAGGGGGAGAGAGTGTAGGATTTGCGAGTCTTGTGTCGAGTGTTTTGCTTTGCTTTCGTTCTGTTGAACCTCTATTTGCTTTGGCTTGTTGGTTTGTGTTCGTGTGAGTCCAAGAGACTATCATATGGTGTAAGACATATGTCCTCAGCTTATCTTATTGTCTTATCCTATTGTCTAGTATGTTTATTAGATTATGAGCTTATTATGTCATGTGCCCTTTACTTCATGCTCATTTATATACCTTGTCTCCATGCTTAGTGTCATTCTTTTTGTTGCAAGGATTGCCCTGTTTATAAAATATAGGGGGGTGTTGATCCTAGTATGTGTGCCGTGCAGTCCAAAGCATTTCTATAGAGTGCACACATCTAGGGGGAGCCTGTCTATATTTTATAGATGTTGGGTTTGCTTATGTTTCATTTTATATCCCTATGTGCAAATCCCGTATTGTCATCAATCCATCAAAAAGGGGGAGATTGTAAGGGCATATTTCTCCCTAAGTGGTTTTGGCGATTGATGACAATGCATTTGCGGACTAATCGTGTGCATTGAGCATTTCAGATATCTCATGTCTAGGCACAAGACGATTCGGTGCCCCTCGGAGCCTATCGAAGACAGCGTTTCTCTATGTTTCTTTTCGGTGGATTTGAGTCGTAGGAAAGCCATACTATTAAGAGGGGGTCCGCTTTAGAAAGGTTAGGGTGGAATCAACACGTACACATCTGTTCTTTTGCACCACCTTTCCTTGCTTCATTGGAGCACCGGTTGTTCCCCTTGTCGTTGCGAAGATGAAGGCCTTCTAGTGATGCTGGTCTGTGGCGTGCGGTAGTACTGCTCAAGGGAGCAGTAGTACCGCCCGTGGTAGCGGTAGTACCGCTCCTAGCACGCGGTAGTACCGTGGCCTCTGGCCCAGAACGGTAGCGTGAGTGGAAGTAGGGCCGGAAGTAATTTTTTACTTCCGCACCCTACGCGGTAGTACCGCTACCTGTGAGCTGTAGTATCGTGCCAGATTTTTGCACTAACCGAAGTTCAGCGAGAGTAGCCACGGATGTAATTTTATTAGTTTGTGCCTTCCCAGCCCAGAATGAGCCCTGCCTAGCAGTAGTACCGTAAGGGCGCGCGGTAGTACCGCTCCGGCGGTTCTACCGCTCGTTGCCTTGTGCAACAGGGCCTCGCCTGGCTCCTGCCGCGCTAGCGGTAGTACCGCACTTCCCAGCGGTAGTACCGCATGCCTCTGCGGTAGTACAGTGGGTATGTGCGGTAGTACCTCATGTTGCAGGATGAGTAGGTGGGTAACGGTTGGATCTTTCCTCCCACTATAAAAGGGGGTCTTCTTCCCCAAGTTGACTACCTCTTCCCTTCCCAAGCTTCATTGTTGCTCAAAGCTCCATTTTCGCCCGATCTCTCTCCCTAGCCAATCAAACTTGTTGATTTTCTAGGGATTGGTTGAGAAGGCCCCGATCTACACTTCCACCAAGAGAAATTTGATTCCCCCCACTAATCCCTTGCGGATCTTATTACTCTTGGGTGTTTCAGCACCCTAGACGGTTGACCGCGGAGCCATACTCCATTGTGGTGAAGCTTCGTGGTGTCGTCGGGAGCCTCCAATTAAGTTGTGGGGATTGCCCCAGCCTTGTTTGTAAAGGTTCGGCCGTCGCCTTCAAGGGCATCAATAGTGGAATCACGACATCTCGCATTGTGTGAGGGCGTGAGGAGAATACGGTGGCCCTAGTGGCTTCTTGGGGAGCATTATGCCTCCACGCCGCTCCAACGGAGACGTACTTCCTCTCAAAGGGAAGGAACTTCAGTAACACATCCTCGTCTCCACTGGCTCCACTATTGGTTATCTCTTACCTTTACGTGTGCAAGCTTATATTGTGTTGTATCTCTTGCTTGCTTGTGTGCTTGTTGTTGTTGCATCATATAGGTTGCTCACCTAGTTGCATATCTAGACAACCTACTTTGATGCAAAGTTTAAATTGCTAAAGAAAAGCTAACAATTGTTAGTTGCCTATTCAACCCCCCCCCCCCCCCCCTAGTCAACTATATCGATCCTTTCACCGGCGTTGACGTTGTCGCCCATGTCATCGAGGATAAGATTGCCGAGATCAGGGAAGAAGTCGTCACTGCCAGACGTTGTCGCCCATGTCATCGAGGATAAGATTGCCGAGATCAGGGAAGAAGTCGTCACTGCCAGCAGTCGCGCGAGTGCGCTTCCCGAAAACCTGATCGCCCCTCTCCCGTACAGGATCACGAGAGGCGGGGTTCCGGAGGCCCGCTGTCCCTTCTCGCGGTGCACGCCGAAAGGAGGGATGGAGAAGACTTGTTTGGCGGCGCAATGATCTAGAACGGTAGCGCAAAGCCATACGATACGGTGGCGGCTAGGGTCAAAAACGGTTCAGTAATTAACGCGTCCGTTAATTATTAATTAACGACTCATTAATTTTTCCCGAGCAGCAAAAATATAGACAACGTGCATAGCTCTGTCCTCGGCTCGGCTCAATCCCGCAACCCGCGGCGCGGCGCGGCGTGGCGAGGCGAGCGAGGAGGAGGAGCGCACGTGTAGGTCTCCTCTTCTCATGTTCATACAAGTGTTAGAAGAGCTCACCTTATAAAGAGGTGCAAGTCTCACTCAACTTCCATGCTGGGACCAAACTTTAGTCTCACTCACTCCACTCACACGTGTGCATGAATGAGCCAAGAGAATTTCAGAATTTTAATTGGGCTTTGAGACAAAGGCCTACTAGCAAAATTCCAACAAAATAATCTAGCAAGTATAAGTAAATCAAGTAGTCGAAACACGTCAATACAGTTTCAAAGATCTCATCGCGAGGAAGCCAACAATGAAAGTGGAACGTCAATCGGGTCAACGTTTTAAGAGAAATAGTTTTGAAAATTTGATTTTAGAAAAATCTGTCATGCTTGTTTTTTTTTTACATTGTTTGTCATGCCGTTGCGAGGAGGGAAGCGCCGGCCCTTAGTGCGGCCCTTCGATAAATTAACGCAAACAATTTTCCATCACAAGAAAAGAAAAGCGCACCAGCATGGCAGCATTGGCCACTGTCATCGCCACCTCATCAGGAAACAGACGATAAGATGCACGCTACTGCTGCCGCCATTACATGCATCCAAACTTTAGACAAAATACTTTTAAAAGTTAAATTTTAAGCAAAATACATCATCTTTCTGAGGCCGAAAGAATAAAGCGTGACGATTCATTCACCTCCAAGCACATCGCCGCAGCACCGAACCACGGCTAAGGTGCTGCTTGAAGATGTGACGCGGGCAGGGTACGGGCACACCATTGCGACGTCTGGACAATTGAAGCATAATTGCATAGCACCGGAACGAGACTTTTGCAGAGGACCATCAAGAAAAGCCATCGTTCCTCTCAGACTCATAAGAGCCCCTGAAGAAAAATAAAGATAATCTTGATGAATAATACAAACTCTCAATAATACTATAGATCATTAGTACAGTAACTAAATTGTTTACTCTGAGGTGAAAGTTTGAGGGAGAATTGGTTAAGGCTCCACCCGGTATCATGTTAGATTACGATAACCTTGCTTGATTGAGCTGCTTGTATCAAGGGTTTGGCGTCTTTTCTTGATCAAGCAGCAAAGATGTATTATTGTTTTCTAAAACATACCAAATGGTTGGATAACAGGGTTTATTGTACTTTTTAGCCCAGATCACCAACCAGAGTAACACTTTCTACTTATTTTCCACAGTAGCTTCAAGCACAGCAGAGCCAACTAAAACCCATTTGTTTAAGCTGAAGGGGTGCAGAGGCCATCAACTTCTATTTCCATCAGTATAAGTGCAACTCAAATATTCCCTCCATAAAGAAATATAAGAGCGTTTAGATCACCACTTATCTAAACGCTCTTATATTTCTTTACGGAGGGAGTACATACAGAAATGGACTCTTAGTCTCGGAAGGAAATTGTCTAACCCTATGAACAGAGTGTATAATAAATTAATAACCGTAATCAGATCGAGCAAATCTTAGTAATAGTATGTGCTAGCGTGAATAAATAGAAGAACTGCCACCCTAGAATACACGGGTTTTCTTCCCATATCCTGGTGGGGGTGTGTTGGGCTCTTAGCTATGCAGGAATGATGTGGTTTTTGACAAAAAGAGGATTTCTTCCCCTACGCAGGTTATACACTCATGTACGCATTGGCTCCATACGCAGTCTTTTATTCAGCAGACGGAGCACAGGGAGCTTTTTGGTAGCATGCACCCAACTGGAGCGAGTAGCAAGTTAACCCGCATGGATGGTGGTTTAGTCTATGGATGGGTCCTCCAGCACCTTTGTGTACAATGCTAAGTGCTAATAAAAGGGCTTAGGAAAATAGTTGTTTTTTAAGCACTTGCGCTTATTTGCAGAGCGCAGGTGCTTATTTAGGAACCTCTGCTCCAGAAATAAGCACCGGCACTTAAGGAAAAATTGGTTTGTTTTTCTAAGCACTTGTACATGGTCTTATAGTGTGCCTTCTTTTTGTCGAACTATATCAGTTATACTTTTTGTCTGTCAGTTTTCAAGTCCTTATACAGTACCCAAAAGTTAATAAGGGCGGTCTATTTTTTTTCTAATCTAACAGGTGAGATTAATTCATAGTGAGACAAACTTTTGGGGAAACCTATCAACGCTCGCGTCGCTCCCGCGGGGGGGCGGCTAGCCACCGCCCTCCTTTGTCCGCCGACGAGCAAAGCCCACTCGGCAGACGGCGGCGGCGGAGCCACCTCGTCGCGCTGCTTCGGCCCCGAACAGGGCAGCGCTTCAGGCGTCGGTTGCGTCTCGACGGCGCGGGTAAGCCGGGGCAGCGGCGGCGCTGCTCGTCCCCTCCCACGGTTGGGGGCATGTGGGGCGGTGCTGAGGCCGGCGTCATCGATCTGGCGCCCGGCCCCAGATCTGGCAGTGGAGGCGCACTGATGTGCATGTTGGGGTGCCTGGGGTCGCCTCCCTCGGCCGGGGGAGTTGTGGTGGTGGCGGCGAGCTGCAGCTTTGGATGGCGCCGCGGTGGGTGTGCCATGGTGGTGACTACTGTGGTGCGATTGCAACCCTTCCAGTTGCACGGTTGGCATGCTTGAGCAACTTCGATGGTTCTTCGATCTGGGTTGGAAGAAATCCCTGCTTCGAATGAGGTTGACAACGGCGACCCCCGCGGGCGTCGTTCCTTTCCTGAAGGCGTTGTTTTGGTCCAGATCGGGCTCCCTTCCTCGAGCTCGGGGGAAACCCTTGGTCCGGCCTCCGAATCAGGCGGCGGCGGCGTCATGGCATCGCTCCCTTCTTTAAGGCGTGTCTTGTTGCGCAAGGAGTCTCAACGGTGTGGCTTGAGTCATGGTCAGCTGATGCTCTGGGCGTGGGCCTCCTATGCGCAATGTACGACATCGTCGGCGCTATCTCGATGGCACCTTCCCTAAGTCTGCCCAGGCCCTGCCGCTCACTTGCCGACTTCCTCTTGGCACAATGGGTGGCGGTATGTTGGTTTGTGTTGGCCTTGGGTCTTGGTCTTGTTGTAGAGGTCTCGGCGTTGGTTGTGACGTGGCTTGGTTGCTCTGAAGGCTCGCCTCATCGCCATCGGCATGAGGTTGGACTAGGGAAGCATGTATCATAGTAGGCAAGATGGGTGGGTGTGGTGGGTGTGGCGGCTAATTGTCGTGATTTGCGTTGTGATGGTTGAAAGGCCTTGTATCCGGCTTCTTTGCCGCTCCTTCAATGCGATGATACGCATGCTTGTGCGTATTCGAGGGAAAAAAAAGATTAATTCATAGCCAGTATTGCGGAGTGCAAACTTCCAATGATAGGGAGTACCTTGATGTAAGGGGCAAAAATGTAATTGTACATTGACGCTCAGTCTCTTTCCAGTTCGGTGGATTTTATTTTAACTCTGATCGATATTGGATGATACATGTAAGTCCTTTCCACCGGTCCTAATTTCATTTTAAAATCAACTTATCCATCTAGTGATTAAATGTGGTCACTTTACTAAGAGTAAAATGCATCATAAGTCCTAAAACTATTGGAGGTGTGTCAATTTAGTCCTATACTTCGAAACTGTAGTTTTAGGTCCTAAAACTATTGGAGGTGTGCCAATTTAGTCCTATAACTTTGAAACTGCAGTTTTGGGTCCCATAACTATGTAAGTTTGTTATCTCAGGTCCTAAGCTTGCATGTCCAGCATTGACTCGCCACCGTGTCACTTGGAGATGCTTGAATTGTTGCCACGTTGACCCAATGGACCCACCAGGTTAACTTCCGCGCCGTCCCGCAGCAGTGACTATTTCCCACCTGTGGCCATGCTCGTGCCCAAACAACAACATGCACGACCAGCTCTACAGCAAGGGTATCAGGGCAAGGGCAAGGGTATCAGGGCAAGGGCAATGTCATGAGAGAGAGAGGGGGGGTTGGGATGGCATCCTCCATCCCAATTGGCTCGCTGTCTCTCCGGCGTCCGCGCCCAGGGAGAGGGATGTTGTTCTCCATGCCGACTGGCTCGGGGTCTCCCCGGCGGCCGCGCCAAAACCTCTTAGCAAGGTTGCCTTGTGGCTCATGGGCACGCAGGTGGAGGGCGTGCAGGTTGCAACACACTGCGACGTTGAAGCGTATGGACCACTTTTGGGGAAGTAAACACATATAAAGTGCTCTTTTGAAAAAAAAAATGCACCATAGATGCTGGCCATGCAAGCTTAGGACCTGAGATGAACAAACTTGCATAGTTTTGGGACCCAAAACTGTAGTTTCGAAGTTATAGGACTAAACTGACACCACCTCCAATAGTTTTGGGACCAAAAACTGCAGTTTCGAAGTTATAGGACTAAACTGGCACACCTCCAATAGTTTTAGGACCCAAAGCTGCAGTTTCGAAGTTATAGGACTAAACTGACACATCACCAATAGTTTTAGGACTTATGTTGCATTTTATTCCTTTACTAAATATTTCTGAAGATGACATCAAACAATCTGTGGCAGATAGGCAGGGCACTATTGCCTTTCCCATAGTCATCGTGGAGGTCAGACTGGAGAGCCTTGCCGCGGGCCGCCGGGCTCGTACCACAGCCAATTTAGAGGTTTGTGGAGAAGAAAGCGGCTGAGGTTCTCCGTGAATTAAGACCTGCAGGACATTGATGTAACCCACCCAGCAAACTGAAAACTGTGGCAGCAGGCACAAATGCGCAGTCAAGGAGGAGGCTGGTGGAGTTTGTCGCATAACAAAAGGCATGATGGAGATGATTGGAGAGGGACGGCAGGGCAAGTGCATGGGGCAGATGGGACAGTTTAAATCAGTACAACAAGATTAGAATTAAAAAAAGATAACTGAGTCCTTAAAATTCCCTGACAGCGGCAACTGTTGCAAATATAAAATCAGTACAATTAGGATAGCCCTGTTTCCTTAATGCAGCAACTGAGTAATTAAAATTCCCTGTAAACGTGATGCAGTTGAAAAAATGAAGTGGTCATGCACTTCGAAGAAACGCGCACTCAACGAAGAACACAACAGAAGAATGTGTACTCCAATCCAAGGAATGCATAGAAGTTTTCCTTTTGAAACAACACTAGAGCATATATAATCTAGAGTCTAGACAATATGTTTCAAATGAAAAAGATAGCAGCAATTCACGCTTCAAACTTCATTCATAATATTTGCAACATAAACAGCCATTGAGTGAGCATAGCCTTGTACTGTACCTTTGCTTGCCGAGACATTATGCATAACTTCCAGGAGTTATCTGCTAAGTTAGCTGACTTCCATATTTCACGACTAGGAAGTATCTTGGCATCACGCTCTAGTAGCTAGCTGCTCAACACAACAGGGGAATCTTCTTTCACTATCTTGCAGTCAACTAATTCCTGAAGCAGCCTTTCTGCTTCTTCAATCCTGCCTGAATTGGCGACTCTTCTGACTATAGATAGATAAAATGAGTTACTGGTGTTTTTAGTTTCTGATACCATTACTCGCAGTATATCAGCAGCAGCTTCTGCTTTGCTATCTCTGCACAATGCCTGGATCACCATGACAAAAGTAGTTACTTTAACCTGAAAACCAAGAGCAAGCGTCCGATTCAAGAGCAGTAAGGCCTCTTCAGCCATGTTTTTCCTACAGAAGCACATAACAAGTGAACCATAAGTAATGTCATCGGGACTGATCCCATCACTAGCCATCTCATCAAACAGATCCATAGCTTTGTTCACCTCACCCTTGTTTGCTAAAGCATCTATCAGGGTGTTGTATGTAATACGAACCAACTGCCATCCATTTTCTCTGATGCAATGGGCTATCAAAAGAGCTTCTTCCACCATACCCTGTTTACATATGGCATTTAGGAGTGTGTTGTACGTCACTATATCAGGAAAACATTTATCACTAACCATCATCTCCAACACACCAATAGCCTGATCGAGATGTCCATACTTACAGAAGTAGTTGATAAAGATATTGTAGGCAGTAACATCAGGCTCACAATTTGCATGGTTCATATGTGCAAGTAAATCACAAACTTCAGCCCACCTTTTTGTATTGCAGAGAGAATGGAGTAAGATGCAATAGGTTGTACTATTTGGTTCAAGGCCTTCAGCAATAAGACGAGTTAAGATGGTCTTTGCGTCCTTCAGCCTGCCTGCTTTACATGATGCACTGATAAGAGCATTGTAGGTGACAACATCTGGTTGACATCCCTCCAGAGCAAGTTCATTCAAGACTTCCATGGCACGCTTAGGACCACAGTTTTTGCATACAAGATCAACAAGCAAGGTGCTCGTCATAACATATGGTGGCCAACCTATTCTTAATTGCTCTTTCCAAAAGGTGATTGCCCGGCCATACATACGCTGGTTGCACATGCACCTAATCAAAGTGTTAAAAGTGATGCCGTTCGGAGAGATACCGCCATACCTCATGTCCTCCAGTACGTTCATCGCCAAATCCAGCTGCCTTGTGCAGCAAAGTTGCGCAATCAGCATGTTACAGGTGATGGTATCTGGAATCCCACCTGAGAGCGCCATAACCTCAAGGACATCCCTGGCTTTATTTGCCTTACCAGTTTTAACAAGGCCACGGATTAATCTAATACAACTCTTAGCATCCGGAATTTGGCCATGTAGCACCATCTCATCAATCACACAGCAAGCTTGAATGAGCTTCCCATTGTTGCAGTACCGGCGAAGGTTGCCAGCATAAAACACCCCTTTATCTTTTGGCAAATCAACCCCCTCGTTTGAGTTCTGACCCAAGTGTTTCCACGGCTTAGCTTGCAGGGACAAAATGGCCCTCTCGATGTCCCCAGCTGCTCTGCCATTTCCAGAGGCTGCACGATCCACCGAACCATCCCGCATTCTTCGTTCTGGCCGCATTACTACCACATTACCCGCATTCTTCCGCTTGGCGAAATCGTCCCCTGACCCAGGCCGCTGGTAAGGCCTCATCACCACTAAATCGTCAACATTTCTCTGTTCAGTTCTAGGGGGACAATCTAAATGCACCGCATGTGCTCTGAAATGGGAAGGGCGCATCATCGAGATGGTGATAACGATAATTGGGGCGGATCCACTTGGCCACAAACCACACCGGTGGCAGCCTGCGCCCCCCGAATGCACCATTCTACTGAACCGCCATGGCAATACGATTTGCCCCTGCGCGCGCCACCGTCCCTGCACAGATTGGGAAGGGGAAATTTGAATCAGCGAAAAGGGAAGAGGCCTTCGTGACAGCGAAAATTAGCAAATGGCCGAGCAGACGGGGTTTAGGGTTCTTGCTCAGAGGTCTCCGCCACTAGAGACCATTTCAAAAGAACAAGCTGCGCACAGCAAAGGTCCGTAGTACAGAGTCGGGATTGTATTGTACCGGTGGTAAGGGTCACACTGCAGCTGGAGCTGGAGTACGAAGCCTGAACTGGTGCCGGGAATGGAGAACGGACGGGGCGAGGAACTCCGCCTCGACGAGTCGAGGTCCCGAGCGGAAGAGCTGAGCGGCGGCGGAGGCTCGGCCGGATTCGTCTCTCGCCTTCGTGTGGCGAGCAAAGCGGTGAGGTATGGGGAGCTGCGAGACTGTGCGAGCGGCAGCAGGAGAGAAGTGGTGCACGCCGCCGATGGTGGGATGGGAGGAAGGAAGGAGGCGTCCCCCTATTTGACGGGCCAAGGCCGACAGCTCCGTTATGGGCTGCCCACAGCGCAGCCCAGAAACCTTACATCTTACTAGTAGAAAGCCCGTCCCACGGGCTCTTGAAATAATTTACAAGAGTTACATGTTAATTTCCACACGTACAAACAATATAAACAAACATAATTATTTAATAACTGAAGTTCATTTTTGCAATGTAAATTGATAACATAAAGAAAATTAACGACATGTCCATGTAACAAACTGAGCGATGTTCCAACTAAACATCTATTACAAAACTATTAACATCTAGATGATGCGCTTAAGAAATTCTTTCACAATATCAGAAAATTTTCCTTTAGCTTCATTCCCACGATGTTTTAGCAAGTATAGTAAAAACTGCTTCCTCAATTCATACCCATCCTGCACAAATAATACATGTAGTTAGTATGAAAATTTTACGCCGAAGGGCTTAAAACATGTAATAGACAATACTCACCGCGCAAATCGGCTTGACCAATTCGTTACCGTTCCACCAGAGCATAAAATGAAAAACAAAATAGCCAGACACATTCCTGCAAAATTTTAAATTAATAATATAAAGAATATAGTGATAACAAAAGTAAATGTTTTTGTTATGAATTCATTACCCGTCTATACTCGTTGGAACACCGAACGGAAATAAACGTTGCCATTTAGATATATCATAATTCCAACCAGGCAGCTTTATTTCGAGTGCTTCTTTGAAATCCCTTGCAAAACTTTTTAATTTCAGTGCATGCCTCAATTTTTTCCTCTAACGATTGTGATGTTTGAATAGGGTCCATAATATATAGATGATGTGCCTCTTTGTCGACGACATACAAGATGTATCGGCCGATGGATGCATAGGAAAGATAAATCTAAAAGTGAAGCTATTAGAAACAACAATAAACCATGATAACAATGGACAAAATACTTTACTTACCTTGTTGCACGATGAGATGTCGCTGTCCATCCCAGGCCAGCTATCAAATAATGTTGCCAACGTCTGGATAGTTTCCTTCTCGCAAAACTTCTGACCTCGTGTTGACTCTAGCATCATGGACTAAGCAAAAAAAGAAATATTGTTTCAACATGTTGATACTAATGACACATAGAATGAAGAGTTACGATAACTTACACAAAATCGTAGATCCATGTAGTGTACAGGAGGGTCTGTGAACAATACTCCCTCATCACATGCCAGCATACGCACGGCGGTGTTGAAGCAATCATTGTCCATGGGCTGCTCCATGTTAAGTATGCACTAAAGTTTCTTAAGACTTAAGCCCATTGGATCGGGTGTCGAGCTCCGAACCCATACCTCCCTATAAATTGGATGGTAAGAAGAACAATAATATACATCCGCACATTAAATATTGATACATGATACTTACTCCAAACACCCGGCATCATTGATCGACATGATGTAGTTGCAAAGGCCCGCAAGTAATTCACGTTGGTCCGTGGGTATGATAGTGATTGGGGCAGGACGTTTGTCTTTGAGTACGTCAGATGGATTCTCCAGGATCTCGAGATCAGAATCAGCTAAAGTTTCTTCATCGTCAGGTTGATGGTATATGGGACCTCCTTTTAGCTTATTCAGCTCTGAATCGAGCAAAATGACAGCTAATTTTTGTCGAAAATGTTTTATATCCTCCTACAAAATATATATAAAAACAATTTATAAAATATTTTGAGATGAAATAACGAGATAATGTATAAAAATGAAATACCTGGGTGAACTCGTCTGACAGTCCATGTGATGTCTAGTATTCCATATAATTTAGCATAAACAACCCACATGATACGCTATAATATTATAAAATAATGCTTTAGAATATCACACAGATGAATCAAATAAACAAACCATTCTAACAAGTGCTTACCCATCGGTTTGTATTGCCTCATGAAACTGCTCTACAACCGTCCATTTTGTAACATTGAGATCGGGCCACTATGACCTCTGATAAACTCCGGACTATGCTCTACAAGTTTCAGACGCTTCTCGAGTCCTAGTAACTATTTTATACATGAGAAATATTAGGGATGAAGGCAAACAAAGCATATGTTAAGAATGAGTAAAAAAATAGATAGTTACCGTAGTAGCAAGGTCATTGCGTTTGACCCGAGAACCAAGTGAGTCCAATACTTGAATCTCACGTTTTTTGGCATTGGCGACTGCTAGACACCAATGGTAGCCCGGCATGTTAATCGGAATGAATAACTGGTGTAAATATCATACAAGTCACGGTCGCAATTAGATATAAATATTAATAAATCATTATACATATGAATTAAATAAAAACAATCCATAATTATATGCATGAATAACGAGACAAAAACTAACCACATCTTGTTGTAGATAAGTATTAACATGATGCACAATGCGGTGATATTTTGATGGGTCTATGTCTTTTTCCCCATCTTCTTTTATCTGGCCAGATACAAACATGCTAATAATGTGTACCTTTTCACCCGCCCTATCTTGTAGATGGTCGTGAGCAAGCATGCAATATATGTAAGCATTTATCACCTGTAATCAACATTTAGATTATATTTATATTTCATGATATTATATATTTTTCATATTATTAATTACAAGGTTTATGCAATTGGTCTTACACCGTCATGTAAGAACATATCATCTTTCATAAGACATTCCAAATTGTCGGTTGATAACAAGGCATCTCCAATGTCCACGAACTGGGTATTCTTGGGGGCAGACTTGATTGATTCAATGACTGTAATATCTCTAGGGGTACAAACATAGTCTGTCGAATTCATAAAAAATGAGCCCACTTAGAAATCCAAATGAGCAAAGTTAGTTGAATACAAAAGGCAATATCACAAAAAAAAGATTGATAATAATATTAAAAAAATACCTTATGGGATAATATGTAAATTAGCATCCTTTTTTGGTTTGTTATGAGATATAACCTCTTCGACATTATTATGTTATGAATTTTCGTCCCCTTTCAGCGACATTGCATGTGAACCCTCAATGGATTCTTTCCGTGCATCTCCAAAGTCCATATCCATGTCTCCTATATTCTGAAAACCCAAAAATATAAAAATAGACCTTTCATATTATCATCTATAATATACATAGAGAGGAAGGTTAGCTATATGCACCTCTTCTCGTGGTGTTTCAGTGCGGTCTGTCATCGTTACATCAGTGCGTATGTTGGAACCCATCACTTTATAGCTATGCTGAAATATAAATAGTATTTTTTGCTGCATCATATAATGTGAAACTAACACAACTATTTTCTCTGTGATAAAAAATGCTTTTGATTATAATGCTGAAGGCAGGGGCGACTGGGCCGGCCCATTTGGAGGTAACGAGCTCCAGCCGCGTAGAAAAATGGCCCGAAACTAACCACATGTCTTAAAGAAACCTCGTGATAGGCTTGTGGAGCGACCTATTAAGTATCAAACTTATTTTGAAAAAATTCAAAAAATACACACTAAACATTTTGTAATATACGTTGAACATTTTCTTGACATACAATGAACTTTTTTCATTATAGAATGAACTTTTTTTAACATACATGATTTTTTTAAAACATACAAATATATCCTCTGAACAAATTTTGAATACCCATTGAACATTATGTAATATAAGTTGAACAATTTTGTAATACACATTGAACATTTGTGTAATATACACTTAACAAATTTCAAAACACTGTGATTATATATTCATTGAACAATTTCTAATAAATGTTTAACAGTTTTGTAATGGATGATGAACTTTTGTAAAAAACCATGAACATTTCCTTAATATACCGATGAACACTTGTGTAACATGCAATGAACTTTGTATATTATAATAAAAAGGAAACGATATAAATAAAGAATAAAAAAGTATAGGAAAAGAAATATAAACAGAAACAAAAAGATAAGAAAGAGAAAAAGGAAAATAAAAGAAATAGAAAGCAGAAGAAACAGGGAGGCAGCAGCGAAACAAGTATGGGCCGGCCCAAACAGGGCTGTTGCGAGGCGAAGCTTCAGCGAAGCCACTATATAACAGCCTCACGGCCCGGCGACGGCCCACCTGGCACGCATGCCTCTCGGGCGGCAGAAGCACTGGAGCGACGCGGCAAGCCCTTTCCCCTCCCCCCGCCGCATTCTACCTACCCCCTCGCCCCTTTCCCCTTATCCACATCACTCTCTCCTCTCCTCTCAACTCACGCACTCAAACCATCTCGCCCTTTCCCCTTCCCCTGCCGCATCGCCGCCCGCGTCGATGAGCAGGCAGCCGCACTCTTTCGCCCGCCGACCACCGCATCGATCTCCTGCATCGACAGACCTTGGTGCTGCGTGCTGCGCGACCGAGCGGGACGGACGGGGCGCGCTTCCTGGAGCACCTGTGGGTGCTCGATCCGGTCCCGTTCCGGTCGGATCCACGGCGGCGCTCCTCTCCGGCGATGTCTCAGGTGGATCCGAAGCGAGGCGTCCCGATCTGCAACGCCACAGCTCTGGTACGCCACTCCCCATACCTGACAACTCCATTAAACGCACGCTGCTCCGATCCGCCCCCTCCTGGTCTTCTTCGAATCTTTGCGTCCCTGATCTCGTTCCTCTTGTCTTTCTGTGCCGCGGCACCGTCACCAAACCACACATGCACGACGAGGACGACGACTGCTTCCCGACGCCGCATCTGGCGCATCCATGAGAGGCGCCTGATGGGGCTTGGTTGGGAGGCGCCTGATGATGTAGAAGGCAAGTGAACAGAGGCACTTGGTGGGAGAGAAGTTGGGCTCAGGTGATGCGGCGGTCGGAGAGATGTTGTGGAGGAGTTGGCCGGCGACCCCTTTCCTTCTAGCTTCTACGAGTCTGTGCATGTGTGACCTGTGCTGCCGGGGAAAGCGAAGCAGCAGCGTGAGTCCTCCCTTTGCCCTTCTCTTTCTGTGTTATAAGTACTCTTGCTCTATCAAGGTTTGCGTGCTAGGTTTTCATCTTGGTTTAGAAATTGGACGGATTATTTGATTAGCAGATCGTTAGCGTAGATTAGACATCCAGACGATCAAAGAAGTAGGTGCTTAATGGATGGGTGGATGCTGGCTTTAAATCGGCTCTCACCTTATCACTGGATTTGATGTGATCTGGATTTGAGGAACTTGGCTCCCTTTTACATTCTGAAGATCTATGCGTCTTGTTTTCGATGTGATCTCGATTCGAGGAACTTGGCTCCCTGTACAGATCATTTTGCTAATGGGTACCTCAACGAGAGTACAATGCACATGGTACACCAATGATAACGTCCCATACTGCTATTCAGTATTTATTTGTCATCTCAGTGCTAAATGGAAATTTTCTTTTAATTTATGTATCTATATTGTTGCCCTAGCAACGCACGGGCATTTAGCTAGTGAACTTCCTAAATCAATTCGTACACGCGGCTTTGCCCTTTGGAAACTTGTTTAGTAGTACAAGACGATAAGAGGCCGAGGGCATCTGTCACCCTCCATCTAAATTTTTTGTGACTAAAGTAACAGGCATTTCTTACTGATTATAGTTTTTGAGAAAAACCATATAGTTAATTCTCATTTTAAGTGTTTGTTGTTTTATCTTGAACATCTTTCTTTCAGAATGATTTGAGTCTTGTTGGTAGGCATTGTTCAATAGTCAACATAAATGCAACTTTGTATTTTGAATGATCAGTCTAACTTCTCCATTGAAACAAGCGACAGATCTTCAGTGAGCAAAGAGGGCAGTGGAAGGCAGGAACCCAACCCCAGGAGTTCCTTTGAACCTTTCAGCGTTAATACAATTATGCTTACACAGATCCTGAGAAGCAGTATCTATAAATGTGTAAGTTAATTTATCTGTGCAAAAATATCACTCTGACAAAACCTTAGGAGTAGAGAGACATTGGTCTAATATTGTTACACACAAGATTTTGATGTTGTGTTTGTTTGAAATGCAGATTCTTGGGCCATTTCCAGCCTCAACAAGGCAAACCTCCTCTTGTGGAAGTTGTACTGAGATCAGCATTACAATATTGGCCGCCAAGGAACTCTAAGTGAAGAAACTGGAAGGTACTGATATAAACTCTTGTACTAACAACAGCATTGTTTGATAAGCTGTGTTGTGCCCCTTACTACCATTCTCATCAATTATAGATTCGTGATGGTCTGCAAGATATGCTTTATGAGCCAATATAAAGTTTAAATAGTTGTTTCACTTGGCAGCTACGAAGGTGGTTTAGAATATTGTTGTTATATTCTAGTAATAAAGAAGAATGCCCACATCACAACTTATGCAGAGCAAGTGATTAATTGTTATTTATCCCGTCTTTCCTAATCGCTAATTCACTGGATTCTTAATGTGCAGACTGATGCAGAAGCAAAGCATTTCAAGAAAAATTTCCTCCAACTGAGGGCAAGAAGGGGCCTACACCACTGACAGCCATTGCCATGCAGAAACGGTGAGCCCAGTGCACGGTGTTCACTTTCCTAGGAGTGCTAGGAGCATCTGCAAATAGTGCCAGCTCAAAATAAGCACGTGCATCGTATTACTTGCTCTATCTTGAGAATGTAGATTCATTTGGTTGGGATATAGTTGGTATTGGAGTATTACATATCCATTGTGAATAATTTTAGACTATTCCATCGAAGCATTCTGTCCTCATGCAATTTTAATTACATGAAATGACATAATATTATGACTCTGATGATATATATCTTCAGATGCTTTTTTTTGATAAAAGAGAGCTTGCCTCTCCGATTTCATATAAAGAAATCATCTGTTCACAGACAGATAATTATATTTGTTTGTTTTCTGGCATGTTGAAACACTTAAAAAGTTATTAGTTTGTTCTTCTGGCTCAAATATATTTGTGAGATTTCATTAAAAAAATATTGCTTGGCTATGCAAATTTAGGCAGTGAACTATGGTCATAACTTAAAAAGTTAGGTGTATGCTACACTTGCGATGCCCAGAATAGACTGTTAGCCTATAATATCTGAAAGAACTGTTTGTATTCAGTTGCATCCCACCTAATAGGACTGCTTGATTAGATCTACAATCAATTGTATTGGCTCTGAGCTTTTTATAAGCTGGCACTATCTCCACTGGTGTTCTTCATTTGGAATTTGATGGTATGCCTGACCAAACATGATCCTAATCTAATTATTTTACAAAAGAGAAAGATCCAGAAATTTGATGGTATGCTTTTTTTTAAACTACTATTAAGGACAAATTTAATGTATTAATTATATCTAGTGGTGGAAGTTGGATGAGGGGCCCATTCTGAATAATTTTAGAGTATTCCATCGAAGCATTTTCACCTTATGCAGTTTTTATTACATAGAAGGACTTAATATTATGACTGTCATGATATTAAGTTTTTCAGAAGTGTTTGTTTATTTGTTTGTTTTCTGCCATGTTCAGAATTGCATGCATGCTTTTATTGCTATAAAATGTGCTTTAGAAAATCATGTGTTCATAATTGCATGCATAATTTTGTAGGTGAACATACAGAAAATGCAAGATAAAACATACTTTTGATTGTATACCTCAACCAAACATGATCCTAATATAACAAGTATTACACTTTTAGAGAAGATAAAGATCCAGAATTGTTCGTACCTAGAGGAACTCGCCTTCTTGATGTTGTTGTGATTTTCCTCCAGGTCTGCTGTTGTGATGGCCGAAGGAAGAGCAAGGAGGGGGAGGAGGGATGGCAGAGGAGGTTAACATCTATAGGTAGGCCATGCGGAGAATAACTGGGTAGCAGATCATGGCTGAATATAGTTGTACCATATATACCATTGTTTTCTACCATATATACCATTGTTGATGGTGCAGATATATTTCCTTTTTTCATCAAATGCACACCTGTTAATAAATTAGAAAAGATGTAAAAAATCAGAACTTACTAAAGAATTAAATTATTGTATCTGTTCTTTATCCCAGTATCAGATAATATATTCCCAATTCCATTATTTCAGCCCACTTATTTTGTGAATACAACAGAAAAGGAAATAAAAGAAACTTCCTTTTCCTACTCCCCGTGGTCGTCTGTATGTACAAGCATTATCTCTTTATTAGGAAAATCGTATCTCTAGATTTAATACAATCTTATTTCTCTATCCCAGACAAATGAAATATTTAATTTACTAACTCATATTAATGTATACACCGAAGGATTGCACTGGAGTACGTCTGCTAATAAATCAGAGAAGATGTAAAAGATCCAAACTTGCTTAAAACAATTTTGTTTCTTTACTATTTCTTTAAGTTACTGAATAGTTTTTATGAGGTATAAAATTTTCGCATATAAAAATATAATAGTTACAATATGCAATTTGTCTATTAAAATATTAAAGTGGTAACGGTGAAATTATAATGAATTTTTTGTTCACTTATTTTCTCACTGAAAAATAATGCTTTGGCCTTTTATGTCACTTGTTTGGTTGACTGTATATTAACTCATTGTAGTTATCTTTTGATGTGTTGATTTGGCAGCTTTTATTATGAAGCTAAGCTTCTAGACACACATCTGATCTGGTAGTTATTTGTATGAGTTGACAAGACATTCGACATGAAGCTATTAGAATACACCCCGTTCGACTGGTATGACATATTTTCTTCTGTCTTGAACTCGTCGTGCTACTGGTAACATGGGATTTTCTTGCTACTAATGTATCGTATTGCATATGTCTGTTTTCAGTGTAAATGTGTTCTTTGATCAACCAAACCTTGGTGAATGTACAATCAGGGGGAGCCTTGATGCCTTCTCATGTAAGAGTAAGATCCACAAAATTTTGATAACTTGAGTCCATTACATCATGACAATAGGGTCAAGCTCCACTTTAATTTGCAGGCAAAGCATGCAGGAAATGATTGTTGGCTTTCAATAAGCTTTGAATATGAGGTACATACTTTCCATCAGCCTATGATTTACGACAACTGCTTTTCTTTTAGCGCTGATGTTGATAAGTAGGCATTGACGTGTTAGTTATATATAGTTCGTATTACCAAATATGTAGTTCATGACTTGTTCTCATTGACGTGATATTTCGAGTTCTAGTTGACATATCTTGGATACAGTTATATGAAACGAGGAATTATAGGGTGCGTTGCAAAACAAATGTTTAATATATCCAAAACAACAAAAAGTATTTAAACCTATATATACCATCCAATGCATTTTATAGTTATCTGTATTGCCAAATAGATAATTCTCAATTCGATCCCTAACAAAGCTGTAGTAGCCATTTATTTGCGACATATGAATATGCATCGAACCATAGTCAGTCGTTTAAAACCCTCAATGCCGCTCTAATTTCAGCCGGTATGTTTCCAGCTGCTTCATTGTTTTTTATCGTCAGCATCTGGACCAACAGGTTCTTTCTGAGCTGTATTGAATCCTAGAAAAGATGGAAAAATAGTAATTTATAAATTGCTGGAAAAAAATCACACGATAAACCTCGTTATTGTGTACTTACGTGAGTGGTCTTCCTACCAGAATCAGTAGTACCATTCTGGTGGGCCATCTCCTGTAGGACAAGGAAAGCGGAGTCTTTGCTGTTACAAAAAAAAGAAACTATATTAAAACTATAACGGTGTGCGTATAACGCGTGTGATCAATTTAGTATATTACCGCCTGCCGGTTGAAGAGATGCCATGCGGTGACCAGTCCATGAGATTGTTATTCCAACCATGGATCCTCATCTGCAACACATTGTTGAACTCTTGTTTCAACATTGTGATTTCCTTCCTCGTTTCAGTGCTATGAAAGCTGTATGGTCCACCATAGACGTCGATTGATGGATCAATTGGGAGAACCCTCCTAGTTTTCATGTCGACTACAAGTAGTCCGTACGAAGAATCCACGGAAACAAATGCTAGTAGCTACTGTTGTAAATAGACACATGTTAGTACAAAATATAATAAGCAAATTAAATTATAAGAACGAGTCTCTTACAATGTTAGAGTTGAACACATCATATTTAGGAAACGGCCGAACAATGGCATTGTCAATCAGCACTGTGGTGCGTGTTTCTTGCTCCATCGAAGAGTGTCTGAGGGCCCGTGCAAGAGAATGAAACTGCAAGTCGAAAAAATGTTTGTTTCCAAGCATTCTTGTACCTGCAGTGCTCTCTACTTCAGCGCTCACAAGCTTACGAACTGCAAGATTGAAGCATTCGGGATGAATTTGTCCAAAAAGGCTAATTGTTTCCTGGAGCATCCGTAGGCTGATTTCAATCTGATATGGTCGTTCGCTTCTAATCCAAATTGTGCTGCCCAAAAAATGCAGACCAATCTTTACCAAATAACATCCATCCATCTCTGTATCACATTTAGACTAACTATTTTGTATAATATAAAGCAGTGAAAAAAAGTTATTTAATTAAAAACATGCTAGCGCTTTTGTGATAACCTGGTAGCTATTTTTTCTGTAATAATGTTTTAGATGTATAAAAATAACATGGGCACATGTACCATAGGTAAAAAGGTGTGATACAGATGCACACATAAAATATATAACACCGGTGTAACAGTGCATAAAATATATACACTAAAATATATAACACCTAGACAACCAAACATAATATAGTGGACTATCATGGTTAATTATGTCTAGCCTGCTGTGGTGCCCAACTGATATCTAGCCTGCTGTGTACGAGAGTAATATGCAGAGCAATACAACTTACTTTAGTGCCTCATCGTCTTGGACAACAGTGATAAATTGAAAAATGTATTCAACGGCATCTGCTAGGGCATTCACGTTGCCCGCAGCCTCCCGAGGGGCGGGCAAAGCCTCTTGTGGTGCGAGATGAACATCCACTGGCTCGTGCACAACCTCCATTGATGAGAGTGGTGAGTGATCAAAAATTGGTGAAGACTGGGGTGGGTGTTGAAACATGAGCTCGTCGGAGGTTATATGAAGGGATCAGATCCTGTTTGACAGCTGCATTTTCAAGACTTAAGTGCCTTCCACATAATACGGCAACTTCCATTTTTGAAAGCCAAATAATAAGCAAACTTTTGATTACACCTGATTTTCAACATCGGAGGCATTAAGTCTCACAGCACATGGTACCTAAGGCAGATGGAAGGTGCCCCATATCCTTCCATCCGTGCATGTCTATATTATTCATTTCCTAGTAGAAATTATTTTCAGCTCCGGACGGATCATATCTTTCTCCGATAAGTGGAAGGTGCCCCATATATTTCCCAAACAAAACATATAAAGAAACCGGCCCCCTGTCCCAAACAAACTATCTATATAATTTATGTGTATTTAATCGGTTCAATGTGTACTATAAAATTTTTTCTACATTTTTTTGCAAACTGTTCAACGTGTTTTAAAAATCATCGTGTAAAAACAATAAAGTCTATAAATGTGTTAAACCATGTCAAACGTGTTTGCAGAAATGTAAGAATAATTTTACACATTATTTTTTGTAATACATGTAGATTTTTTTTATAGTTTTCTTACTATTCTTTGAGTGCATGATGTACATTTTTCAAAAACACTTCTAAAATTTCCTAATACACGAGAATTTTTTAAAACTATGTTGAATAGTGTTTTCTTCAAATGCATTAACACTTCCTTCAAGTTTGTGCCAGCTGTAATATTTTCTTACATTTCCTTGTTCAAACAGGAAAGAGAAAATCAAAAAATAAACATGAATTAGGGAAATAAATAAAAAGAAACCTATTGAGATCAGCTTACAACTCTTTCTTGCATTTCATGTGTAATACCTATTGAGATGCATATGCCTATTTTTTGGTCCTCTGAATCAGTCATTAGTGCCTCCTTTATTTTATTGTTATTTAACGTCATAGGTAGGTATATATGGCTATTCTGTTTAGAGAAAGTTCATACATACAACACATTTTTTTTCAATTATATTATATTTGAACAAGATATGACTCCATTAGAGTAGCTTAATAATATTTTTCTTCCTGCCCCCCCCCCTCAAATCAGGAAATGTTGGTAACGTATACTGTTTGTCGGAAAATGCTGGCACCGTCTAGTACTTTATGTAGTCAATAAGAAAACACTTTGGCGGGGACTTATTTTGGTTACTCTATTCAGGAACACATACAATATAATCAGCTGGTTATCAGAAACATCATGAGCATGACAGAGAAATGTGGATCATGTGCGAACTTGAAGATCAAAGGCAATTGAAGGTACGTGCCTTATATCCAGCATGTTTTTAATTTGGCTATTCCATAGCTGGCATGTGACGATTTCCGACAAAGTAAACCTCGTATCGTATAGCAGTGCGTGTATGGATGGAGTTACACGATACGAGTTAGTATATGATGTGAGGCATGACTGAAAACCTCACTTGCCGGCTGAACCTGCCATGGTCCATTACAAAATGCCTCCGGTTCACCTGGAGCAACAAACCTGCTCCTGACCGCACGGGTATTATAGTACAAAATATACATAGAAGCCAAAATATATAGATAGAACCAAAACAAGCAGACAACGTTGAAGCGAATACGAAGCTAGAGGGTGCCATCAAACCGTTTATTCCCTACATATATATAATCCAATACATTATTCATATTGCCAAAAGGATAAATCTCAATTTGATCCCTAACAAAGTTCTATTAGCTTATTATATTTGCGACATTTGAATATGCATCAGTCCATAGTCATTCGTCCAAAAACCTCAAGGACGCTGTAATTTCAGCTGGGATGTTTCCAGCTGCTTCATTGCCTTTGATCATCAGCATCTGGACCAGCAAGTGCTTTCTGAGCTGTATTGAATCCTGAAAAACATAAACAAAAATTTAATAAATCGCTGAAAAATGAATTGCACAACAGACCTACGTGATAGGAAGAACATAAATTTATAAATTACAAAGCTATGGAAGACAGAAACTTGTTATATATGCATGTACCGAAGTCCTGGACATGTTATGCCCGAGAGTATCATCTTGGTGAGCCATCTCCTGTAGGACTTTGAATCCAGAGTCCAGGCTGTGACCAAAAAACTCCATATGTTAGAACCTATATCAGTGTGGCTATAATATGCATGACCAATTTAAACTATTACCGCGGGGCTGTAATATAGGTATGATCTTGTGGCCAATCCACGAGTTGGGGATTCAAACCAGGGCTCCCCTGTTGCAATACACTGCCAAATTCTTGCAAAACCATCAGGGCTTCCTTCTTAAGTTCCTTGTCATGAAAGTCCTCTAAGCCTAGGAATGACTCATTGGAATGATCAATCAGGAAAGTCCTCCTATTTTCAATATTAACTGCAAGGAGGCCGTAGGAGGAATCCACCAAATACAACGGCAATAGGTACTGCAATAGGTATACAAAGTTAATGGTGAACAGGTAGTATACACACCAATTTTTTAGAATGAAAATCCTTGCAATGGACGGGGTCATGAGCACGTTGTATTTCGGCAAAGGCCGTACAATAACAGTGTTAATCAACAAGTTGGTGCGTTCAGCTTGGCCTAAGCCGGTCTGACTCAGCACCTGTGCTAGGCGATGGAATTGCAAATCAAACATATGCGTGGAGCCAACAAAGTCTGTTCCCGCGTTCCTCTGTATCGCGTCGCTAGTAAGCTTACGCACTGCAAGATCGAAGCAGCTCGGATTGACCCATGTATCACCTCGCATGGTGTCTTGGATAGTCCGTAGACTTAACTCGATCAAGAATGGACGAGGGCTCCTTATCCATATTGTGCTGCAAACAAACCGGCATGATAGCAAAGTTGTTAGAAAAATAAGGGTATCAAAAAAATGTAGTACTTCAATGTGTGGGCAAACAATAGTACATTTTTTCAAAACTTTAGTAAGGTCTGAAATGTATGTATCTTCTAATTGGAGTTGTACTGTCATTTGAGGAGAGAAGTACTATTTCTTAAGATAACCAAATCTATTATGACATGTTAGGTTGTAATGTATTTCTGTAGTATCCCAGTTATGAAAAAATCTGTAGATGGTACACGTATCATGCACCAGGACCCGTTGCAATATACTACCGTTCAAAGAAAATTTGTAGTTTAAAATAACGTGCTGTGGATGGTACTATCATGGCGTAATGTAAAAGGATAATATTAGCGCATGGCCAGTTTTTTGCAACCACTACGTTAGATCTTAAGAACCTTATGGACTTAGAAAGGATAGCATGATCCTAACCAGTACATGCATGCAACAACTTATGAACGTGACCAACTAATCGCCATGGTTAGGTGAAAGAACAGATTTTTACTCGGGTTTAAAATAAGAAGCCGATAATGCAAACTATAATGGTAGTGATCTGCAGCTAACAAGTGCAAATAAAGTATAGATGGAGTTTAGGGCTGCCAGAACAAACTCTAATTCCTCCTCGTCTGAGGAAACCATGACGTAGTTGTAGATGTACTCGACTGCGTCGTCCACTCCATCAAAAATCAGCATTGCAGCCATTACCGCGGGCAGAAAGTAGTCTTAGCACCAGGATGAGCGAGCGAGGGGGCATTGGACAATGGTGGACTCACAGCCGGACCATATATATGAGTGTCGGAGGGGAATTGTCCGGCACCAGGTCGGTGAGGCATTAGCATGTTGTATGGATTGTGCCCCTTATCCTTCCATCTTTGCATGTTTCCATTACAAAACCTTGCTAATAAACAGACAAGCAATTATTTTTATTCCTTACTGCACTGGGCAAATAAATAAACGCCGGATTATATATCTATTATATACGTCTCCCTTTCCCGACCGGAACAAGCAGGATTTAACTTTCCTCATAAGCAAATCCGATTAAGGTAAAATTAATGGACAAACTGGGAAACCCAATGAACGTATGGTAGGCCACACCGGGAGATTGGATACTATAACGTATTGGAAGGAAAGTTGTGATTCGGCGTGATCAACCCAGTAGTACTTTACAAGGAAAAACACCGAACATGCCATTATATAAACACCGAATATGATCACCTGCCGTAATAAATACTAAGTCTGCCGATAATATATTATTTGTTTCAGGATATTATATGGGGATTTTGGCTTCTTTTATTATGGATATATATACTAATAAGTCTGCCGATATTAAAATTAAGTTATTTCCTTTTCCGGTTTTGTTATGTTTTAAACATGCAGAAGATAAATAGTAGGACAAAAACTTAATATTCATCCTTTTAACAGTTTCTTGCTAATGGCATCGACTTTGGAAGGCCCGTGTGTTGCTACTTCGCATTCAAAAGTACTGGTTAAAGTTATGACTAATGGATCATTTTGTGCAATATGGATGTTATTTCTCTTGCCTTTTACACAATATCACTATAGCTTTCTGGCACACACACCGAGTATTTATACAATGTCAAAACCTCGAAAAGCAGATGTATTAGTAATGCCAATTTAGTTGGCACTGCAATATACCTGAGTACTGATTCTCTCTGGGCATGTTTTTCTTTGTTTCTTAGGGCTACTCGTTGTCACCTCATTCATCTACGCTTGGTGGTTTAGTGTCCTCTTTTGTTAAACTCTTAATATTCCAAGTATGGTCATATGAACCACCTTAGGAAATTCCATAACTATCAATATTTATCTGCACTATTTTTTCACTCGCTCTAAAAATGTCAATATATATAGTAATTTCCTTTTCCATTTTATTTCTTAAACTCCTAATAAGATCAAATATGCTTAACCCATTTATAGATCACAAGCGGTGGTAACAGCAAATAAGAAGTACAATAATATCCCGGATTGTGGGGAAGAGAATAGATAACATGAACATAGCAAATATGCAGAAAATGAAACCAGAATGATAGCCTTCCTCCTTGAAACAGAAAGTATAGTAATATTGAAGAGACTTTATTGAAGCGATTAAGAATTAGCATGATGGAAACAATGGTCTCAGAAAATGGCAGAAAATGCACCATCTCGCCACTGACAGACTCCTGACGCTGCTTTCCTTCTAAGTCGAATCCTTGTTGTCCCGCTACGGCACCACAACACAGTATGCTCGATATCAGCCGAAAACAAGTTCTCATGGACCAGAAATCCATGAAAGGATGCTTGCTCGCTGAACCCATCCTCGCCAGATCCTAGATTAATGCAGCCTTGTACAAATTTTTAGGTCTGAGCTCTCTCAGATCCGCAGAAAATTCGTGAAGGTAAATGAACCAATGCAAGAAAAAAATATGAAACTTGCTCTGAACTGTTAAATAATTAGTTTAGATGCGTGAAAGTACAAGTAGTCTAACTTTTTTCCAAAGATTGCACACTTCAGCGATCAGACATGTGCATTGTCACATTCTCCAGAGTCGCATGGGCATTTAAACTTATTCGCAAGTACGCAGGCTAGCATTTTACTATTTATTAGGAGTACATATGCAAAATATGTCTTGAAAAGCTACACAACCGTCGACATTCAGAAAGCATTTCACAAGGAGAATTAGGGCAACTAAAAGACTACCAGTTTGTTTTGTTCATATATTCATAGATGGCACTATGCCGGCTGTTAGTTAAAGCAAAGTTAGTAACCTATGAATTGAATTACCAGAATTAGAAGGTGGAAAAACTGAGTCCTACACTATACTACGGGCGGGTTTCCTATCAACCATCAGTTAGAATGCCTTTGCCCCGCCGACCTGCTAACACGCCCCAGCATCCGTGCATCACACAGCATCACCATTTGCATAGCATACATGGAGAATGTTGAATGTCTGAAATTATATGACCTGCCCGTAGCCTGGTCTTGCTGGTAAAGCCTAAGGTGCTCAGGCAGGGCATCACCTGCATAACAAACCACCATGAATCTGAAAGTACTTGAAGATAGCTACGAAAGTCTGTATTTGTATCTTCCAGTTGTATGCATGATCATGTGTGGGCACCAGATGAGATTTAGTTGGCAGCGAGATTATTTGACGCACGGGCACTCACATGTACTATGGAGCACTATAGTAGCTTAATAATCATAGCTCCCCTTCTGCGTGTGTTGGTCTTATAATTCAGACCAATAATAATCTGATAGTTCTGACCTATCAGAATAATACAGGGATAATAAGGATGCCAATAATTTTACATTCAAGCATACTATCAAAATACCAAAATAATAACAACGGATATGATCACTTGCCGTAATACAAGAGTTTCATTGCATGTTCCAGATATTTATCAGGCCAATCATTATATCTGAATCACATATTACACATGAAATACTACGCTGTGTGACATGTACATTGCCAAAAACATTGCGATAGTAGAAAACCTATAACAGCGATGATGGTGCCAATGTGACGGCTGATTATTGAAATGCAGTTAATAGCTCAACTAAATGGAGTATACCTCCAACTATCAAAATACCAAATAAAAAGATATATGTAAAAAAATGAATTACAGCAAATCTTGACCATCGCAAGAGTAAATGCTCTGTCATTACAAAACCTGCCGGTCTATTAAGACCGGAATTCAGCCTGTAAGGACTTCCTTGTAGACGATGTTCTTCATCGACGTCAGTAAGGACACGGTCGGTCTTTTTCGCTTCTTTGGATTGTCCTTTTGCTTGTTGGCCTTCTCCTTCGGCTTCTCCTTCTGAATGAGTATCTTTATATTTCTTTTCGCGGTGGCTCGAGACAGAGGAACATAGAGCTGACCATGAGAGAACACGGGATTGGGTAGGTAGACACCAACAATCGGGATGGTCTGCCCTTGAGCCTTGTTAATGGTCATAGCAAAGCTAAGCCTTACAGGAAATTGCTTCCTTTTAAACTTGAACAGAAACATGTCGTTTTCAGATGGGCAGAGAGGTATTCGAGGAAGGAAGACCCTCCTGCCAGCGTGTTGTCCAATCACGATTTCTGCATCAATGGTGTTCCTCTCAAAACCTCTAACAACAAGCCTAGTGTCGTTACACTGTCCATTAGCTGGATCAATGTTCCTTAGAAGTATGACAGGGCAGTTCAGCTTTAGCTTGAGTGCATGCGGAGGAAGACCGTTAGGAGTCAATCCATTCAGAAACTCCTGAGCGTAGTAGCCATATGGGTCGTCCTCCGCACTGTCAAAGCTATGGTAGATTACTTCATCTCCATGAAAACGCTCTATCATGCGATGTTTATCTTGTCGACATTGTCGTTTGTCGGGGAAAGGATTGCGCGAGATGTCATGTAATTCGAATCAGACATGTTGTCATCTAGACTCGGAAACACGTGGTCAATAAGCTTCTCCAGGTCGTCAACCTCGCCTGTAGACGGCAGACAAATGTCTTCAGGGAGTAGTATGTTGCCTTGATCGTCGACATCCTCAGTGCCATTGCCGACCCTTAGCAAGTAATCTGCAAACCACGTGTCATTATGAGCCCTCATGTTGGTGATGAGCTGAAGCTGCCGCATACCCTTCCATAGATGAGAACTTCGGAGGGTTGCATCAATTATCTGGCCCCGCGACCCCCTTCTGACGGCCGGAAGCACCTGCGTAAAGTCCCCACCAAAAACAACAGTTTTTCCTCCAAAGGGTCGGTCGCGTATTCCCATAATGTCGCGCATGCTATTGTCCAATGCCTCGACCGCTTGTCGCTTCGTCATGCTGGCCTTGTCCCATATTATCAATGAGGCCATCCTTAGCAGCTTGGCGGTCCCACTCTGCTTGGTGAAGCTGCACGAGGCTCCATCATCGCAACTCAATGGGATCTTGAACCTCGAGTGGGCAGTCCTGCCGCCAGGCATGATAGAAGCGGTGACGCCCGACGTCGCGGTAGCGATACCAATCTTTCCACCGCTCGTCACCTTGGCAAGCATCGCCCTGTATAGGAAGGTCTTTCCTGTACCTCCAGGGCCATCAACAAAGAATACACCCCCATCACCGCGTTCAACAGCCGCTAGTATCTCGTCGTATGCGGCCCTCTGCTCCAAGTTCAGGGAAGATGCCAATTTAGTGTCATCCACGTCAAACTCAACGGTTGATTCCTCGATGACCTCTCTTGCCTCGCTCTCGGTTGGGTCAAACGCATCATCGATGCTTGGAAGAGCGAAATCAACAATGTCTTTACCCATGGACTGCAGCATACCCCTAATGTCAAGCAACACCATCTGCTCCACCTCGTTCGGGGACGTGCGTGTTCGACGATAGTCATCTGACATAGGCTCGAGGTGCCTATCCCATAAACCGCGCACGTCGCCTGGCTCGCAGTGTACCAAGATGGTTGCGAAGAGCCTCCTAAGACAACATGGCATCGCCCACTGCTCAGCCTTAGTAAGACAGTCGTCGAGCGTGTTGTCTGCCTCGATGAGTCCCAACCTTTCAGCAGCATCTCTAAAGCTCCCACATAGCACGCCGTCCACGGTGAGCAAGTCGTTGAAGGATGTTTTGCCCGTAACATGGTTTAGCAACACACGCAGGTAGTATCGCTCCCCCTCGGCAGGATTGGCAGACACGATGCGACCTATTTGAAAACGCTCGACCCTAGGCTTCCAAAACTTCTTTTTCTTCTGCCACGTGAAGCTTCCGGGAAAATCCTTGTACAATATATGCCTAGCCCAAGGGTGTTCCTGGTTAGCCTTGAAATACTCCGTTAACATGGATTTTGAAGCATTTTCGGAGGCGACAACATTCTTCAAGTCAGCCTGCGCATTGAATGCAACCCTGTGCATATTTGGGAGATGAAGAGGCAGCTGCAAGACAGGCGGGTAATTGGCGCAAAGTGGGAAGCCAAATATCCTCCACATAGCCTCCGGAGGGGTGACCCACCTTGCGTCAACGTATCTCTTGATCTCATTGATGTTACCATCGGCATCGGGCTGGTCGATGCTGAAAGAAGCCTTATCATGGCCCTTGTAAATGTACTTGTAAAGATATTTGACGGCCTTTATGCTAGAGCAGACCTCAATGTTGATGTGGCAATTGAACATCCGCAGAAGGTAAGGGTTATAAGGCACAACCCATCTGTTGTCCAACATTTTCCCTCGGACCTTAGCACAGCTTCCATCGTCTCTACGCCGATAAACTGGGTATGAGGCCTTGCCTTGTGATGTGTTCTCATTGAACGGGCGTGGGTATCTGCACTTGCATTCGTTATCTTGCATGCAAACATTCTTCGGGTTGAGAGCACCGCAGGGTCCGTGCATCATATGTTTTACCACCAATGCATGCAATTCCGGATACTTCTGCTTGTCTGGGAGCTCTGCGGAAATTAGTCGGTCATACTGCTCCGGGACGACAAGCTTATATGTTGAATCCATGATCAACAGAAAATGTGCATGGGGGAGGCCCCTCTTTTGGAACTCGACTACGTAAACGTAAGCGACCACAACACCCAGGATATGCTTCTTGAACAACATGTATTTCATAGCCTCTAGTTTGCCGTAGAACACGCGAGCCACAATATCAGGTCGGTCTTGCGCCGTCTGACCAGGAAGCAACTCATTTGTTATCTCTTCCCATTTAGGGTTGCAAGTCATGGTCAAGAAGATGTCAGGCTTCCCGTATGTATGGACAATTGCCATGGCATCCATATGCCTCTTCTTCATGTCGCGGTTGCCACCAGGGTATGTTCCAGGGAGAACTATTCGGGTGCCAACAGCGCTTGCTCTTGTCTCCCCCGATGTGATCGCATCAACAACTCCTTTATACAAGTCGGCACGAATCTGCGTCTGGTTCTTCCTGTACCACCTCAACCGACAACTCTCAATCTTGATGTACATGTCGACCGCCATTGCTGTAGCAGGCGTGCTCCACAGAGTATGGGATTGAAGATCGCAGGCCGTGTTTGCAGCATGTAACAGTAGTAGTCCCTAACGAAGACGCATAACCTGCTATTCCCCTCTGCACATGATTGAGTACCACGAAAATGAGGATACTTTTGAGAAATAATATATTATTTGTAACCAAATCGGACACAAACGACATACCTGCATCCTCCTCATCATCATGGCCCAGTTGAGGATGTTGTACAACCTCCCATGGAACATTACGTTTAGGTAGCTTTGGGTGCCAACCTAGCTCCCCCCTTGGATAGAATAGGGGATAAGACAACGGATCATATGCTCCGGAGGTCACACGTATACTGTGCCTTTTGTTGTTGTTACCACAAAGCGTTATCCTCCTGTCAAACCTTTTGGCTAGGTCATTGCCCTCAACCCAAATTGCAGAAACCTCAGTTGACAGCCGTCTATTATATCTTCTTTGGTCAAGCCTCTTATCGGTGTTTAGGTCTATCCTATAATTATCGAGGTTGTCCTTGTGTGCACCCAAACTCCTAAATTGCTGGGAGTATGGGTTTTCTTTGAGTATGTCTACTAACATCTTCACGACATCCTGGTCTAATTGATTGGTCGCCGCCTTATGATGATTAAGGTTTGGGTCGTCATCATAGAAGTACAACTGCAGATGTTCAGGACAGGAGCTAGGCCCGAACGAATGCACATTGTGGTAGATGGTGCCGTGTGCCCGGAATGTGTACACCCCAGACTTCATGTTTGTGTAGTTTTCATCAAGGCTGACGCCAAGGGTTGTGAAGGCAAAATGCCCGTTGAAGAACCGTATGTTCTCCCGAAAATGTCTAGAATCTGCATCCATGCTGGACCATAGCCTCATCAACTCTGGGACTGGTTCCGGTTGCTTAAGTTTGATCTGGCCATTGCGACAGCAGAACCCGTCAGTCTCAGACTCAAATTTTCTGGCCTTGCAGTGTTCACAGTTTGCGGCGAGTTTCAGGATGTGAGTGTTGTCTGGAATGTTTGAGTAGACAAAGTCAAATGGATCAATCTCGCTAGGATTACCACCAGTCATGGTTGCTTTGCTCTCATCATCCATGCTGTCATTATCGGATCCTACGGGTATTTGTTGAAACATCACATTGAAAATAAAAACTGCACATAATTCTAACTACAATAAAGCCACACGACGTGCTAGTTCAGAGTTGACCATACCTTGGTTGCGAAACATGTAGTACTCCTCGTCCATCAAATTGGGACCTGTCGGCTCATCGCCCATGATGTCGCTTAGGAATACATCGATGTCTTCTGCATTGTCGTCGTGGCGAATGTGCCAGTAGACTTCATCATGTTACAAGAGGGTTGCTTATAATTAGCATAAGAAAAGTGACAATAGTACATTCATACCATCAGTACGGACAGTGTAATTCGGCATGTTCGTCGGAGGGCCGCCATCAGATGAATCATCTCCGACGGCCCGAGAGACGGGTGATGTGCGGCAGATGAATGCCGGACATTGAGAGGTTGAGTTTCCCAGGTCTGGACGGGGGATAGCGATGGATTCGTTGCACGGGGTGTTTTTCCTTCTGCCATAATTGGCCTTCCTTTGAGCACTTGACTCCCCCCTTTCAATTACTGACATGCTTTTCCGGCGTTCCATCCGCTTCTCTCGTACTTTTTCATTCTGTTTTTGTCTCACATCAACCGTTACTTCCTCCTTTTTCTTCTGATAAGAAGCTCGGCTACGTTCGTTTATCTGCTCCCTTTGCTCGTTTGTTAAATTACATTTCCGCTCATTATCACGTTTCCTCCTAGCAAGATCATTATCATGATTGACACCAGACATGTCTAATGTTGAAGGGGTAAATGTTGCTTCCTCCTGCAATATTTCTGTATAGCTCGAGCTATTAGGGGGGGGGCTGGTTGAACAATGTCTTGCAAAAATAATTAACACTATTCGATATTAAGACGTATGGAGGCAGTGTCATCATACATATTCTAATTTAACGTAAATAAAAACAATGTGCATTAAGATAAACCGTTAAACTGTACGCTTCGAGCATGATGGTCACTAAAAAGTATTTTGCTATGAGCAACAAAAAAAATGTAACAGACATGGTGAAACTCAAGGTAATATTTTACCTGATGATGAAAGTGGACGTTTGTTTTCCTCTTCGAGAAGCTTATCCTTGTTCCTCCGATAAGAAGCTCTCCGCATGGCGTTTCTACGATCTCTCTTGATTTCTTCATCCGTTTTTGGATTTGTTTCTTGGGCGTCATTCAAGATGACGTCTGGTGTCATTCAGGACATTCACAAAATTTAAAATATAATGTATCCACGGGCCCTTAATTGATCATGGAGTCCCAACAATATGATTACCTTCTAGGTCATTGTCATTAATGAGACCAGATGTGACCGTAGTTGTAGCAGGAAATGTTGACTCATCATGCGAGAATGATGTATAGTTGGAGACAGATGGGTTGTCTTGTTAACAGAAGTTGTCCATACATATCGCCAAGTCACTGGTTAAGACAAGAGTAGTGCTACTGATTATAATTAATATAACTTTTAGAGCTCACCTGATAAATTAATGGCATGTGCATTTTCATCCTGGAGTTGCCGATCTTTTTTATTCGATATGTAGCTCTCCGCATGGCGTTTCTACGGTCTCTCTTGAGTTCTTCCTCCGTTTTTGGATTTGTTTCTTGGGTGTCACTCAAGATTAAATCTGAAATAAATCAGGACACTCACAATTTTTAGATAACAAAACATAACCAAGTCAGCAACTGACACTTCAGTACCCACAATTTGTTTACCTTGTAGATCATTGTCATTAATGAGTCCAGATGTGACAGTAGCTGTTGCAGGAAATGTTGACTCATCATGCGAGAATGATGTATACCAAAATAAGCTTGTTGGGTTGTCTACTTAAGCAAAGTAATCAATACATATTGCAATCTCAAAGGTTTTGACATTAACCGTGGTACTGACTATGATTAATAAAACTTTTAAAGCTTACCTGATAAATTAAGGGTCTGTGCATTTTCATCCTGGAGTCGCAGATCTTTTTTTCGCCGACCTGTAGTTCTCCTTAGGGCGTTTCTATGGTCTCTTTTGCGTTCTTCTTCTGTTTTTTGCGTATTTTCTTTGTTGGCGTTCAAGTCATTTACTGGTAACATTCATGCCATTCTCTCAAAAACCAAAGGAAACAACATATTTTGATATGAAATGAAATTGGATTAGGTCCAATCATATTACCTTGTATATCATTCGCAGAAATCATACCATAAGTGTCCGTACCACTACAAGGATATCCCGCATCATTATGCGAGATTAATGTATAGTCCGAGCTACCTGGGTTATCCGATGGGAATGATTGGTTAGTATAAACTTAAATGGCAGAACCAGATGTTATTGAATCACTTACGGGACAAATATCGTCTCGTATGGGAATGTTTAGCTGGAGCCGTACAAACATATGAATGTACAGATGTAAGATAAAATAGACTTACTTGAAATACGAAGGGGACATAGATCATCTCGTGTGTGTTTGTTTAGCTGCCCAAGCATATGATCCGACCCGTTTTTGTTGCATTGTCCCATCAGTTCATCTCCTATTGTATTCCGGCATAAATGCGGAGAGTAAAAATAAAATAAATAGAAGCTGATCTAGTACACTTATGTAATACACACATATAACGCACAACATTGCGAAAGTACCAACAATATACCTGGAATCACATATGAAGGTTGTTTCACGTTGGTGATATCACATAGAGAACGGCGATGAACATTATGCCCATCTTCTTGATGTTTTTTTAAACAATCTGACTTGTTTGTGCGATAAGATGCCCGCCTCCACGCGTTGATAAGATCCCTATGGTCTATCATACGTACCACATATATGAGAGTTTAAGGAGCAATATATAGTTACGTTACTATAACGAATTCTTCGCATACCGTGCCCTTTCAAATAATAATCTATGTAATCCTAAGAGTAGTCAGAAAAATCACGCCAAACTACTTACCAGTCTTTGGAAGGGAAGGCTGATTCTCCTTTTGTAACCTGACCATATCCTCATCTTTTTTCTTCCGATAAGCTGCGCGCTTCTGTGCATTGAACTGTTCCCTAGCTTAATCAGCGGATTTCTTCCGTTAAAAAAATACAGATCCCGTTGCCTTCTGCTCGCAAGTTGTGTCCTCTGCAGTGTGAATAAAAGGATAAAACAATAATCCCGTACATGTCATCTCATCAATTTGAGTAAACCTCACCGATGCTATACCAAAAACGGCGGTTCGGAAAGTGGATAGGCATGCTTGGAGACTACCTTCATTTTCATCTTGTAGGTTAGTCGTATTATCCTTATTGTTTTCAAAAGACTCAAGCATCCTGAATTTCAAAGGTTCTTGCCCTACAAATTAGAAATCAACTCAAATTGCGTTAGGTTGTACATGAAGGATTACACCCATAAATTTTATTACTCATGTCACATGAAGTAGTCTGAGTCAGTACCATTTCCATGTTGCACTACAGGTGTGCCAAAATTCAGTGTTATATTACTCAGAGCGGACAACGAATAATCATGAGCATCATCAACACGTAGCAATTTAGAACCATCTGTAGAGTTGTAATGTTGATGAATACAAGACAAATGAATCAAAGGAGGCATAGGATGTAGGCAACATTCCAAGAAGTACTCACACAGTCTCATACCTAGTTCTGTTGTGGAAGTATCGTCAACATTATCAGCTACGGGTATGATGCATGCATTGTATTCTTCAACATTTTCAACGCTCGTAAGGACTGCAACACAAAATGCCGACAGTTTGTGCATGTAAGAATTTTGTGTTAGGCAACACATATAAGTAATCTGCACACTGAATTATACCTGGTTCCGTCGCGTAAATATCGTCAAAATGTTCAGATACGGGCATGGTGTTTGGGTTGTACTCATCATCAATTACCCCTTTCGTAAGGACTGCAACACATTTCGCTGTCAGAAAAGCACGCATCGCATGTGATCGAATTTACGTTGGACTGCATCATACCTGTAGTTACGTCCTCATCTGTTTGATGTTCACCTGCCGTACTTTTTGAATTCGCCATACTCACCTAAGGTACCAAAAAGATCCATTTAATGAACGATCATTGCTTGATGGGAAGAATATTTGAATTAACTGATGTTTAGCCAAGACAACTAAAACTGATGATGAACTACAATTTGTTTTCTGTACTAATTTTAATGAGTGAGTCTGTCTAAGCATGTCTTTATCTACTCATGCTGGACATCTAAGGTACACTCGAAGCAAACCAGTGATGCTCACTAAATGCAAATACTCAGCAGCAGCATAAAGGGTTTGCTGTGGATCTTCAATCTGACAGTCTTGCAATGATTATTCACGACACAAAGAAGATAAGTGTTCTTGGCTAAGCTGATTGATATCCATTTATTTTTTGATGTACATGATCAATATGATAATTTGCTGCCACTGTTACAAGACATATTTCCGGCAGTTGACTTGTAGTGTTACCACATTTTATCACTGAACAAAGAAAATGCACTAATGATCTTTACTGGTATCCTGGATGTGTTGTCTTATCGTAGGAGCCAAGTTCATTTATGTGTTGTCTTTAGTATGCAGAATTTGAAAGCAGGCTTTGAAAAATAGCACCAAGCTTGAGATCACAGAAAGATTCAATTTACAACAATTTTATTATCACAGTTTTGTCTGAATACATATGGCTGTTCGGTGATTCTACATGATCGTGACTTTACTACAATTTTATTATCACAGTTTTGTTTGGCTACAATTTTTGATGTCCACAAACCTAACAAAGAAAAGGCAATAATGATCTTTACTGGTATCCAGTGATTCTCACTAAATGCCATTGATACAAGACATCTTTCTTGCATTTGACTTGTAGTGTTACCACATTTTATCAATGAACAAAGAAAAGTCATTAATGATCTATACTGGTATCCTGGTTGTGTTGTCTAATCATAGAAGCGATTTTATATTTGCTAAGTAATAAGGACAGTTTAGTTACTTTATGTGTTGCCTTTAGTATGCAGAATTTGAAAGAAGGCTTTAAAAATTTCAAATTGTATGATCATATTGTTGTTCGGTGTATCTCCATGATCTTGACTTTTCTAGCTCTGTTGTTCGCGCCTCCCAGGACGCCGGCTGAGGAGACAAGTGCAAAATACAACACCCCCGCCAAGACGCCAGACATCGGCCTCCCTCTAGTTTTCATGGTACGGTCCCTTACCCTCTCTACCAAACTGGCCAGCTCCAGCTGCAGCTGATTCTACATGCATCTGCCGTGGCTTATATACATTATTAAATGTTACCATTTAACATGACCTGACTCCCACCCCAAGGATATAGGTACCCATCTTTCTGCATTAAAATATAAAATCGAACTTCTAGATAGATTTTGCTTCAACTGGAAAAGTCTACTATCTCATGCCAGGTTCAATTAGAAAATGACTAAGTGAAATGACTAAGTGTGCCTACAGAATGCTACATCTAATTTTTCACTGGAACAGGATACTGAAGTCTCACTCATGACGTATGTGAGATGGCCATTGTGAAAGCACTACCAACTTGCAATGAGATGTGTGTATTAGATGTGATGGGAGTATGAGATGCGATGGGTGTATGAGATACATATATTTCGTCAGCGTCTCCTCGAAAACGATCAGCGCCGGATCCTGGACGTGTTTGGCGGCGGTGGATCAATGCATCGGCGTGCGCGTGATACCTATATGATGTTTGTATGAGATGCATCGGCGAGATGTGATGGTTGTATGAGATGTGATGGATATAGGTAAACTGGACGTGTTATCGAACGTCATACCTGGTGGATCTGCGCCGGATCTGCGCCGGTAAACTGAACGTCGATCTGCGCAGGATCGCGGACGTTTTCCGCGGCGGCGGATCAATGCATCGGCGTGCGTGTCCAGATGGGGAACGGCTCGGCGGGTTCGTTGTGCGACTGGGGCGGCGGCGAACGGATGAAGGGCGGCGGCGGCGACGATCCAGTGCAGGGAGACTGGCGTGCGAGTCGTCCTCGCTCGAGGGCATGTGACGACGCGGGTTTTTTTTTCGCTGTTCAATCGTCGTAGGTTTTTTTCCGCTGGTTAACCGTCGTAGGTTTTTTCTCGTCGCATGTCTCGGGCGCGACCTGAAGAGCGATGGGGCTGGCGGAGGGGTTTTTCACGGGTCAGCGTTAGGCGGCAGTAGGTGGGAGGAGGTACCAAAATAGGTACCAAAAAAACCGGGTGAGGTGGGACGAAAATAAACCTGGAACGGAGACTACCAACTCCTCCATTAGGAGTAGAGATTTTCTCGCAAAACAATCGTAAAAAAAAACATTCAGAAAGTATTACTGTTCAAACAATTTTCGAGATTAAAATTACGAAAAATTGAAAAAAATGCAAATTTTTCATCCACGTTGTGAAAATCAATTGTTACATATTTGAAGAAATACGCATCATGCCTTTAAAATACACTCATCATGTATTTTAAAATCTCTATTGTGTCTAACAAAAAGTTCATCACGTATTTTAAAAATACCCATTATCTATTTAAAAAATCATATATAAAATATTATAAATTAAAAAGGGGAATAAACAAAAATAAAATAAAAACTTGAAGAAAACAAAAGAAAACCAAAAAGAAAAAACTTGAAGAAAACCTAAACCGAAAAGAAATAATGAAGCAAAAAAAACAATAGCTGCAAAATGGTCGGCCCATGTGCGTTCGGCCAAAATGATCTTGTCAGAACACTTGATCACAAAATGAACTCTCCATGAAATTATTTCACGATCTAACCCTTTTTGAAAACGCTAGAGCCCGTGGCGTTGTTGGTTAATACTGAAATGCCAAACCAGCCAATGTTCCTGCCTTGGCCCACGATCAGGACGTGCTGGCGTTACTCGCTGACGTGGCAGGATGGAAACGCCAAACCAGCCAACATTGGTAGAAACGCCAGGTCCTATGGCGTTTTTGCCCCAGATATTTTAAGTGGTTATGGGGCTCTCACCCCCACTCACCACTCACTCGCTTCTCCCCCGTTAGCCATCCTGAGCTCTTGCCCTTTTTCCCTTTGTCTCCCCCATTTAAACCCTCTCAAGTCCTTGCAAATTGATTGTGTTGGTTCGTGGATCCGGTGTCATTTCCGTTCCTTGAGGAAATCTCCTTCATCTCACAAATCTGTATTGGTTGGATTTGCGTATTTGGATGGTTTGTTCTAGTTCTGAACATTGTTCCATAATATGGTGTTTTTAGTGTATACTAACGAGTATGGTTGGTCCAATAGTGTTGATTTGTGAAAGTGCGTTATATCGACTAGAGGGGGGGGTGAATAGGCGATTTTTATGAATTCTTCACTGAGGAATTTCAGGATGAGGAAATTCCTAAGCGAAGAACTACTTGCAGCGGAATAAGTACTCAGATGCTAACATGACAGAACAGAAGCATGGTCATTATGATGAAATGAAAGCAAGTACAGAGTATAGAAAGCGTAAACACAGGATAAAACAGGATGAAGACAAACAGACTGAAGAAATTGAACTAAGGAAATTGAGAAAGTCTTCAGTCAAAGTCTTCAAACAGATATGAACAAGCACACAACACAGTAATGAGGAAATGAAAGAGTTGAGGAAATAGAACCAGTAGGCTTGGTGAAGACAATGATTTGGTAGACCAGTTCCAACTGCTGTGACAGTTGTATGTCTGGTTGGAGCGGCTAGGTATTTAAACCTCAGGACACACAATCCTCACCGTATTCTCCTTGAGCTAAGGTCACACAGACCTCGCCCAGTCACTCGTGGTAAGTCTTCAGGTGACTTCCAAACCTTCACAAACTCGGTCACTCGGCGATCCACAATTTCCTCTTGGATGCTCTAGACCATGACGCCTAACCGTCTGGAAGATGCACAGTCTTCAAAGGTAACAAGCGTCAGATCCATGCAGGATCAATCTCTTCAGTGATGCTCAATCACTTTGGGTTTGTAGGTGTTTGGGTTTGGGTTTTCCTCACTTGATGATTTTCGCTCAAAGTCCTCGGAGGATGGGATGCTCTAAAATGACAAGTGTCAGTTTCTCTCAGAGCAGCCAACCAGCTAGTGGTTGTAGGGGGCGGCTATTTATAGCCTAGGGAGCAGCCCGACATGATAAGACATAAATGCCCTTCAATGATATGACCGTTAGGTGGGTAGATATTTTGGGACAGCTGGCACGTAGCACAGCAACGGTCGGAAATTTGAGGTTCAAATTCCTTAGGGCTATCATGTTCCTCACTTGTAGGCAATCCGCACTGGCGAATTCCTAACTCCTCAGTCAGAACAAATTCCTCAAAGACCAGAAGAACTTCGTCTCTGTCACTGAAGAAATTGAATGAACTGTATGAGATTTCCAATGGCTTCACTCGAAGGGATTGGTAGGTGTAGGATTTTGAGTTGAGCATCACTTGGAAATTTTTCCTTAGTATTTCCTTGACCCCCTTTAACAGTACAGTGTTTCCTATAACTCAAGAAAGAGAAAATGAAACTACGAAAACAAAAGTCTTCACGCTTCATGTTCCTCGAATGAATACCAAGTCTTCAAGGTGACACCAATTTCTTCACTTTCAAAGTCTTCAGAAAGTCTTCAGAAATCCAAAGTCTTCAGTCAAAGAACTTCATTTTTAGGGGTCGACTTTCTCTGTAAATATCAAACTCCTCATAGACTTATAGACATGTGTACACTCACAAACGCATCAGTCCCTTAACCTATAAGTCTTCAATACACCGAAATCACTAAGGGGCACTAGATGCACTTACAATCTCCCCCTTTTTGGTGATTGATGACAATATAGGTTAAGTTTTCAACAGGGGTAAACATATGAAGTGTAAATACTGATATTGAGGAATTTGATTGCAAGATATAGAAGAACTCCCCCTGAAGATGTGCATAGTGAGGAATTTGCTATTGAAGCAATGCACACTTGAAGAGTAGAATCATGGAGATCTCCCCCTATATCTTGTAATTCATACACGCATTTAACATATAATATGAAGAATTTGAAATGCATGATGAAATATGGTGACTTATATAATTCAGCATGCGTGCATTAACATATATGAGGAGTAAGCATGCAGAAGAACACAACAAAAGTATCAGACCACCATAGAGTTTAAGTTTACAACTCGATCCAGCAAAGTCTTCAAAAGAACGAGAGTTGTAACTTAGCAAAAAAACGCCCATATATGTAGACCCGCTTGAAGACTAACTCAAATTTCTCCCCCTTTGTCATCGAATGACCAAAAGGATCGAAAAAATGAGGACTAACGCCCCTGAAGACTATCATGTTGAGGAAGGAGCGCCAGCGTTGTTGGGGTCGTTTGTTGTTGTAGGGCCTGCTGCAGTGTCATCCAAGTCTTCATGCTCGTCTGTGTCGCATGATGAAGAATATGAGCTGGCCACTAAGGAGGGTACTTTGACCTTCTTGAATTTCTTCGCTGGTGGTTGAGACCAGTCAAAGTCCTGCTTGAGACCCATTTGCTTCATATCTTCTTCACCATACATATGTGACAGAACAGCCTAGGTGCAACCGAAGACTTCATGGAGGTAGTAATGGTTTTTCTTTACTGCATTGTGTGTAGCAGTCATGTTGTGAAGAATGGAACCAAACTGACGCTTAACCCATTTGTGGTTGCGATCTACCTTCTGGTGAAGACTGAGGAGAAGCTCACGATCAGTCATCACCCTTGGAGCCGTGGCTTGAGAATTTGGCTTTGAAGCATTAGCGGCAGAGTCATGAGTGGCAGAGTCATCATTGGTGGAGTAAGATGCAGCTTTGCAGAACTGACCATCCAATGGACGAATGCCTTCATCAATAACAGCAGCGGCCTTGCCCTTTTCATCAGCTGAGGAAAATGTCCGTTTGAGGACTTCAATGAGGGGCAAGTAGCTGAGATGATTTTGAAAATCAGCCTTGTAGTTGAGTGAAGACCTTATTCTGAGGAATCTCATAATCCAAGGAGCATAAGGCTTCAACTCAAATGGAGAGAGTGCAACATTGGTCAGAGTCCTCATGAAGAAATCATGGTAGTTGACAGGGATGCCATGCATGATATTGAATAGCAGATTCTCCATGACACCAACGACTTCTTCCTCATTCGAGTCGTGGCCTTTTATTGGACTCAATGTCTTCGTTAGAATGCGATAGACAGTTCTAGGCACATACAACAATTCCTTCACAAGGAATTTGGTCCTTGGGGCTTGATCGGGCTTCAGCGGCTTCATCAGAACTTGCATGTAATGAGCAGTAAGTTCAGGTTCATGGTAAAGGCAACGAGCTCCTTCAAGGGAGGACTGACAGGCATGGCATGAAGCAATTCAGAGGCCGTTGCTTTGTAGTGTGTATTCTCTGTCATCCAGTCCAATACCCAAGAGTTCACATCATTAGCATCTCCTGTGATGTGCAGCGTTGCATAGAACTGAAGAATAAGCTCTTCATTCCAATCAACAATGTCAGTGCAAAAGTTGAGCAGTCCTGCATCATGAAGCACACTGAGTACTGGGGTGAAGCAAGGCAGTGATTCCATGTCCACACGAGGAATATGCTCATGGTCGAAGACTTTGTCTTTGTTGAAAAGTAGTGAAGAATAGAAGTTCGCTTGGCTGGCAGTCTAGAAGCGCTTCCTTCTAAGACAAGCAGAGTCATATGGGTTGTACTCGGTGAAGAACACATGCTCGCCGAAGATGTCATCAGCCTTGAATTTTTGCTTCTTCGAGAAGGGATCCTTTGGTTTGGGCTGAGGTGTATCAGTCAATTGCATCACAACCTCAGGGATCGCAATCTCAGGATCCACAGGCTGAGGAATTTCAGGTTCTTCTTCAGTGGCAGCCTGGGTCATCAATTCTTCATTAACATCAGCACTAGTGGCTGGAATCTCTTCATGGACAGACGGGGTGTTGCGAGGTTCTTCGGATCCCATTTGAACTTCAGTATTCACTGGGGACTGAGGAATTTGTTGTAGAGGTGTGAACAAAGGAGAATTGGGGTGCTGACTTTCCCAAAAGTCATCATTCATCGCTGGTGTTGTGCTCCCCATATCCACATCCTCTTCATCCATTTCTTCAACGCCGGCCTCTTCATCTGTGAACTGAGGCATAGGTGATGAGACAACTGGGGTTGAAGGGATTGCATCCGCTTCAATTTCTTCATCCAATTGCTCTGACGAAGCAGCAGAAGGAATCTCTTCATCTGATCCGCTTGGGATCACATATTCTTCATCAAAAGGAACGAGTTCCTTTGATGGCATGCTTGAGACTGGAACAACATCAATCGGATTCTCAAAAGAGCTATTCAATTTCTTCATCTTCTTCGGAGCTGAAGAATCTGATGAAGTTGATGCTTTCCTTTTCTTCACAGCTGCATGCTCCGCAGCCTTGGTCTTCTTCACATCTGATGCATAAGGAAGAATTGGACTTGGGGTAGGTGCAGGAGGAGCAGAGGAAATTGGCTCATTTACTTCAGGCACAACTGATGCAGTTGCCCTGGCATTTTCAGTTTCTTCAGGCACAGCCGTTGAAGCTTCAACTGTCCTGACAATTTCTTCAGGCGCAACACTAGTGGTTGCCCTGGCAGAGTCATCAGCGGCTGGAATGCAGTCATCAGCCCTGACACTAGCAGTATCATCAGCAGCCTGATTTTCATCAGCGGTGCTGGCATGTTCTTCAGTAGGCTGAGCAGATGCCTCAGCCTGAGAAATTTCTTGTTGCGTTGGGGCTGCAACATTGGTAGTAAACTTCTCAGACAACTTCACAAATCTGACTTTGGCTCCAAGCCAGTCAGCATAGTAGCGATCAAATTCATCACTCAGGCTCTTGATCTCTGATTGCAGAGCCACAAGTTCTTCAGGTGAAAGCTTCAAGACATTTTGCTTCAGAAAGCGCTCTTTCTTGTACTGCGCTTTCTTCACCTTCCTTTCCTGTTCATATTTCCATTTCTGTTCATCAATGAAGGCCGTCAATACATGACTTTGGCCAGGAGTGAGGTTCAACTCAGGCAGAGGTGTGTTGGGATCCTTGTGCCACAAGTCGATGAAGTCTAGGATCAACTTTGGATCCAGCATCAATGGCACATTACTGCCTTTGGCTCTAGCGACCCTGTGTTGCCTATCTCTGATGACTTCAGCAAGTTCTTCATCATCAGCTTTGTCGTCATCAGACGGTACTTGAAAGGCAACCTGCTTCTTGTGAGGACTTGGTCGAGAACCTCGTCCAGCAGTGGCCTTTGTCTTCAGCAGTGTGGGGCCTGTTGAGGAATTTGGAGGAGGTCATATGCGTTCTCAGAAGTTTTTGCAATAAGAACAAGTTTGAGGAATTTGACCAGATGAGTCTTGAGGAATTTCACTAAGCGTTCTTTGACTTAGGTTCCAGAGTTGTACAGATTGAAAATCCACACAATTGAGGAATCTTGAAGAAAAATGTTGCTTAGGGAAACAGATCAAGAACAGATGTTATGTGAGGTGTTTAGTGTGTGAAGATTTGAAGAATAAACACCTTTTTAAGATTTTGTAGAAAACATCAGAATCAACAAGGGTAGTAAAAGTAACTTTTATTTACCCTTGACGAAGAACACGACGAACTAGGAAGTGTGGACTTGAAGCTCGTCGGTTCAGATCTTCCACGCCCTAACTTGGCTGAGGAAGACAGCTACGACGGCGGCGGAGTGAAGAAATCCGCGGCCGGCGCGAGTACGACGGCGACGAGGTCGAGGCAGTGAAGCTCTTCCTCATCGGCGATGATGGAAGTAGCAGCGGCGCTAGGGTTTGAGAAGCTCGAGTGAGGGAGTGAGGTTGAGCGGAGTAAAAACGAAGGGGAGGGGTATTTATAGCCGAAGTGAAAATCTGCTCGCCCGAGGAAATTGGACGAACGTGCCCCTGACCCTTCTCATTCGCGTGACATGTGTCACCCACATACCGAGAGGTGGCGATCGTGTGAGATCGTGGGTGAATAAGATAATGTATCATGGAATGTGGAACGGTTTGAGCGGCAAACGCCAAAAATTCAGATAAGATAAGTTTTAAGGTTCTGTTCGCAAATTCTTCAGCTGACAAGAACACAGTGAAGATTTTGAACGACTTTCAAATAGAACGCACATGAAGAATTTGTGAATAGACTGGGTTGAGTTTAGCACAGAGGGGGAAGGGTCTGATCACATTCACTTAGCAGAAAAAGCAACTTGAAGAAATAGCAATAAGTGAATATTGTAGAGGACATAAACTCATATATATATATATATATATATATATATATATATATATATATACATAAACACTATTCTGATCACAACCTGAACTACCTGAGTAACGCGCTTGAACTTCCCTCTGTACGAACCCGACCTTCGGGCTATCTTCGCAACCGTGTCTCCCCGCGTGAATTATTCTGGTTAGTTGTGTTCTATATGATGTTAGTGTAATCTAGAAACGTTTTTTAGCAACTAAATACCCGTTTTAAATAGGAATCTCGCTCGTTGGCGGATTTTGCTCTCGGATTGTGATGAAATTGCGTCTTTTGCAATTTTACTGCCTGAGTTGTTCGACCTGAACTTCTCCGAGTGCTAGGTTGAACTTCCGCCAACATTGCCCAAATGGGGCTTGCGATATACCATTGAAAAGCTATGGACACCAGTATCATGACCCAAGTTAAATTTTTGGAAAAATGTAAGCGATTTAAGAGCAGTTTTGAAAACCGTTTTTTCTTCACACAAAAAACGTGAATCGTATTTTCGATCGCATTTCTAAACCATTTATTGGAATGAGGCAAATAATATGGCGTTAGAAAGCTGCTGCAAAACCGCTCCTTCCACATGTTGAAAGTTTTCTCTAATTCCCTACAGTTAAAGAGTAATTTGGAAAATCATAAAATTTCGTAAATCGAACAGCCAAGTTCATATTTTCAATGTAATTTTTAAACAGTTAATCCAATTGAGGCAAATGATATGGCATTGGAAAGATTATGAAAATGCTCTACTTTTCATATTAAAAGTTTTTTCTAATTTTGAACGGTTTAAAAGTAATTTGGAAAACGGTTCAAGTTGCACCGATTTCGTATTTTTGTGCTAATGTTTTAACCGTACGTCCGAATGTAGAAAATGATATGGCGTTGGAAAGCTTGAGGGAATGAGAAACTTTTTTGTATATATTGTTTCTCCTAGTTCCTTACTGTTTTAAGTCAATTTTGAAGATGGATAAAAACGTATTTTCGCCGTAATTTCTACAAACTTTATCGGAATGGGGCAAATAATATACCGTTGAAAAGCTAAGGAAAATGCGAAACTTTTTCATGTTGATGGTTTTCTCTGATTCCTAGTCATTTTCATGTAATTTCGAAAACGGCGAGATCATTCGTTCTGCCTTTATCGCGAAACAAATTCTTCGAAAATGCACTGTGTGAATAACCTGAACTTCTTGGCTTGTCTACTTGAACTTCACTCTATTTTTCATGGGCATTTTTTACTGGCAGCTCTCCATCCACTCACCGGAATTGAGCAACTGATATACCGATGGAAAGCTGCTGTAAACACGCAATTTTCCCGTGTTGGTCATTTTTTCATACTCGCGATAGTTTTAAAAGTTTTTCATCTGAAATTCATTCACTGTAGTAGTTGAACTTTCTGTTGTTTTTATGTTGAACTTCTGTGATGTATTTTCGTTTGTAATTTTCTCATCCATTCCTCAGTTCTACACAAATGATCTTCCTTTTGTTCAAACCTCTCTCACAATAATTTTTTTAACTTTCTTCGACCGAGGACTTGAACTTATAACAACAACAAAATTAAACCTTGCCTTTTAATTTATTTTTCTCATATTTAAACACACACCATGTAGTACATGAACTTTTTCCATTTTTATAATTTGAATTTTTTATTTTCTTTTTGAAATCAAATTGCTTTCAAATAATAACTTAACTTCTTTGTGGATTGAGAGAATTATTTCAAAACACAAAAAATATATTTCTTTTTTGTGTTTTCAAACATGGAAATACAAGGTGAACCTCTCTCACAAGAATTTTTGAACTTCCCGGACGGAGCACTTGAACTTCTTTCAACAAACCTTTGAAGCTTTTATTTTTCTATACTTTTATTCTCACGTGAAATGCATTCTTTGCAGTACTTGAACTTCTCGTTGTTTTCATTATGAATTTCCGTCACATTTTTCTGTATTCGTTGAATTACACAAAATTGAACGGCGGACATCATTTTTTTGCCATTTTAATACATGTAATTCGAGGTCGGACGTCCCGCAGTATAAATCCTAAGCCGCGCACGGAGGTGCATGTGAACTTCTTGCAACAAATCTGAGTTTTTTATACACTTCGAACTTCAATGTTATTTTAAATTGAACTTCTTAGTCTTTATCCTTAGAAAAAAATATGTTTTCAAATAAGCATCAAAACTTTTTTTTCAAATTGTACCCTATACTTTTATTTTTCCTAGAAATGGAAAGAATTTTAGTTTTCCGTAAACATCAAACCACTCCTTTTTTTATTTGAACTTCTTTAATTTTATTCTTCAGTAACGAAGAAAACCTGTGTTTTTTAATAAATACCGAACTTCTCTATTTTTGTAATTTGGACTTCTTGGTTTATTTCTTGTATTAACGAAAAAATCCTAGTTTTCTAATAAATATTGAATAGGCCCGTTATTTAAATATGAACTTCTAGAGTTTTTTTGTAAGAAACGGTGAAAATCCTTTTTTATGAATTTTGTACTGCTCTATTTTTTTAAAAGTTGAACTTCTTGTTTTATTCTTTAATAAAGAGTAAAATCTGAATTTTGTATAACCATCGAACTGCTCCATTTTTTAATTTGAACTTCTTGGGTATTTTAACGGATAATTTTTTTATATAAATTTGTGTTGAGATGCTTTGTATTTTTTGTTTGACCTTCTTGGGGTTTGTAATATATATTGGACTTCTTTGTCTTTTAAATTTGAAACTCTAGGTTTTTCTAGAAAGGGGGAAATCCATGTTTTCTTTATAATTTTTGAAGTGATCAAATTTTAAAATTTGAACTTCTTGGTTATTTTAGAAATGAGGAAAATCCATTTTCCAAAGACAGGAAATCCATGAGCTTTTTTTGGTACAAATTTATGTGTCTCTGTTTTATTTTCTCATTTTTGTCAAACTCTTTAATTTTATTAAATATGGACTTCGAGAGTTAACACTATTCTAGGTGAGCGTTTTTTCGTTCTTCCTATGAAAGTATCGTGGTGCTTTGGTTTTTTTAATTTGAACTTCTTGGTTATATTTCTAGAAACAAAAAAATCCAAAATTTTAATTAAGATCGAACTACTCTATTAGTTTAATTCAAACTTCTCGGTTTAACAACAAAATGAAATGCTCTGTTATTCTAATTTGAGCTTCTAGGTTTTTATTTATTTCGAAAAACAATTTTTTTAGTATTGATTTTTTATGAACGTCAAATTACTTTGTTTTTTTATAAAAATGAACTTATTTCTTTTATTAAACTTCAAGAGTAACCAATTTCTGGGTGAGGCTTTGTTTATTTTTCTTGTTTTTCATGTTGTGTATGTTGTGTGTTCTTTTTCTCCTTTTTTGGACTTCCTCTTCTTCTAGTATTTGAACTTACTTGGTGTTCTGTAGTTTTTTAATTGAAACTAACATATCAAAAAAGTAATTTTTTTGCATCCATACATACCGTTGAACTTCAGGAAATAATACGGAACAAGAAACTGTACAACATGATGTTTTAGACCAATGTTTTTCTGTTGTGTGTGGGTCAACTAAGTCCTCTCTTTTTTGTACACCACATACTTTAAAATATAGAGAACAAAATCACCGAATGCTTTTTGCTATTGCTTACGCACGTGGGTACTAGCTTGACAAATTCTATCAACTAACTGATGTATGTATCAGACCTCGGAGTGAGCTAGCTTTTGCTAGCTACTACGTGCTCGCCCCGCCTCGATCAGAAACAACCGATCAACGAATCCATTTTGTTCAACGTGCGTGCCCTGCCTCAGACCTCGGAGTGAGCTAGCTAGCATTTTGTCTGAACTTTGATGACTGTACACATGTATCTGAAAATCTGCAAGATGTTTCAAACTCAGGTTTTACCTCTATGCGCCATGCCCAAGCGGACGTACGTCGTTTATTAGATTCTAGAACAAAGACATGATAAATGACTAATGGGAACCAGCTTCACATAGCACTTAGCTGGAACATAGAGCGGGCAACAAAAGCGTACAGGAAATACTCTATTCTCTCACGGTTGACACAACCAGCAGCAGAAAAGAGCAACCAAGCAGCGCCAAACTCCGGGTGACGGCGTCGGGTGAGTTAGACAAATTCTGCTCGGACGGCATCGGGTGAGTTTGTTGAACGACAGCAGTTGGTGTAGTTGAACGGCGGCCCGACAGGGTGCTCGAGGTGGCCCATTTGAACGGCGTCCCAGCAGGGTGCCCCCGACTCCCCGAGCGGCGTGCTGTGTGGCAGAGTTGACCGGAGTAGGCTATCGGGCCTGTCCTCGATGCGGGTAGCAGCGGGTGGAGTTGACTAGGTGCGATTGGTGGTAGTCTTCTTCCACGGCCATGGGGATCGACGGTGACGGTTGGAGGCGATGGGGAGTAGCAGGAGCGGGAGGCAGGCAGGGTGCGGGCAGCACTAGGCGTCATCCGGCTGATTTCACGAGCAAATCAGTCGGGTTCGCCACCGTCCGATGCGACAAGATCTGACGTCTGGCAGCTACCGTTTCGTAGACGCGCGAGGCGGTCTGATTTACCTGGGCCCTCCACAGCCGGCTATGCATTGGTTACCTGCTGCTTCCGTCGCTTTCTTGTACATTCATTTTTCTGTAGAATCACTGCCACACTCCTATCTAGCTTACGCAAAGCTCCTCTGCTCACATTTTTCAGCAATTTTTTCAGGCACAGCATACCACCGGCGACTGCTGCATCGCAGCACTGGGAGACACCGGGGGCTGCTCCATGTCAACACCGAGCGCGACGCCTCCGACGAAGATTCAATGCAGCTCCGACGAAGCTTCATTGCAGCCCCGGCGAAGTCAGTTCCATTCCCATCGCGGCTTCAACGACCCGGCGGCGCTCCAATGCAGCCCAGGCGACACTGCATAGCAACCCCGGCGACGCTACATAGGAACACCGGCTACCCCGGCGACGTGGCATAGCAACACTGGCGACCCCCGCGACGCTGCACCACAGCACCGGCAACCTCGGCGACGCTGCATCGCAGCCCCGGGAGCCCCGACGACGCTGCATAGAAACACGGGCGGCCCCGGCGACGCTGCATAGAAACACGGGCGGCCCCGGCGATGCGGCATAGCAACACCGGCGACCCCCGCGACGCTGCACCACAGCACCAGTGGCCCCGACGACTTAGCACCGACGAGCCCCTCGCTGCAGCACCCACAGCCCGCTTGAAGCACAGGCAGTGGCGTCGTTGCATATCCTCGGCGGCAGCTTTACCCCGCATGCGGCAACAAACGCCGGTTGTGCTTTGGCTTGCAGAAGCGGTTGGTGGTTGCAGCGGGATGCTTGCAAAACGCCCCATGGTTGGAAGCAGGTGGTTAGCCTTTGGATCGAGCTTCTCTCTTCCCCTGTCAAGCGTGTGAAAAACTGAGAGACAGGGGATGGGGAATGACGAAGAAGACGGACGGGGAGAGGATAAGGATGGGATGGAGAGCGTTGAGCGGTGAGCGGGCCCCGCATGCTAAAGTGTCTAGTGGGGAGGTGGCGCACACGCCCAAGACCAGCGCCGCTGGATCGGTTTTGATCGCACGGCTCGCGACACGATTTACGCGAGGCAAACATCAGCCGGTTTAAAACAAACGATTTCCTTTTTTTATCTGCGGGTTCGGGAAGGTCTCCGCGCGCCTTATAGGGCTGATCGTGATCCAAATAACTATTCTGATCCCAGGATCAGAATATTGTTATTATATATATATAGCCCGTCTATTCTGATAATATTATCAGAATAATTATTCTGATAACACTTCTGCACTGCATGCTCAACGCGAGGGCACTGCACTTTCTTTAGCAAGAGCACTGCATTACAGAGACTAGTGAACTTCGTGTCGGAAAAAACTGCGCGTAGTGTTTTTTGGTACTGTTTTCGCTCTAATTTCTTAACCGTTTATTGGAACGAGGTGTGTAATATACCGTTGGAAAGCTACGGATTATGTGCTACTTCGCCATGTTGAACACTTCTCGAGATTCCCCGCGGTTTAAGAGCAGTTACAAAAACGGTGTGGCCCATAAAGAGTGGCAGCGATCGTTTTTTCGCGTTTTTTTCTAAACCGCTCGTCAGAATGAAGCAAACGATACGCCGTTGGATAGATATCGTCGAGGCGCATCTTTTACGTATCTATTATTTTCTCTAATTCATTACGGTTTAAGAGCAGTTTTAAATGTACTAAATCGTGGAATTCTGTTTTTCAAATTTTTCGAAATTTCCGGTACTGTTTTCGCTCTAGTTTTCTAACCGTTTGTTGAAACGATACGTGTAATATACCGTTGAAAAGCTATGGACGAGGCGCAACTTTCATATGTTGAAATGTTTTTGAGATTCCTTACAGTTTTAAGTTAATTTTGAAAATCGTGCGGCGGACGATGTGTGGCTGCAGCCGTTTTTTGTATTTTTTACAAATCGCTCGTCGGAATGATCCAAACGATACGCCGTTGGAAGGATATTGTCGAGACACAACTTTTTCATGTAGAACGCTCCTTCTAATTCCTTATGGTTTAAGAGCAGTTTTAAAATTACCGAAATGCGGACACTCTGTTTTTTGCAACACCCAAATCGGCGAGTGAACTTCATCAGACAGAAAAGCGCACTGCATCAGTCGAAAATTGCACTGCATCAGAGAGTCAAGTGAACTTCATGATTTCTGTTGTCGGACGTACATTTTCTCAAACGAGTTTTTGTTGTCTTTTTTTTTCAATTTTTTTTGTGAACGAGTGGACCGCAGAGATGGGGCAAGTGAACCACGACATATATCAAAGTGAACCGCATTACTATTGTTGTTTCGCTAATTGTTTCGCACTTCCATGTTGTGCGCAAGTGAACCTCATCACTCTCAAAAGTGAACCACATCCGAGGACCAAACGCACTGCAAGTATATATATAGCATGGGTCTATTTTAATAACACCCGTAAGACCTTATTCTACTAACACTAAACCTTATTCTAATAAAACCACACTGCTTTAGACAGAAAACCGCACTGCATCAGACGGTCAAGTGAACATCATGACTTCTTTTGTCGGACTGAAAGCCGCACTGCTTTGGATAGAAAAACACACTGCATCCGACGGGCAAAGGAACTGCATGATTTCTTTTGTCTTTTTTAACTTTTTTACAAACAAAAGTGGACCACGGAGATGAGGGCAAGTGAACCACAACACTGTCGAAAAGTGAGCTACAAATGCTATCGAAGTGAGCCGCATTTACTTTTTTGTGATTTACACTTTTTTGCACAAGTGAACCGCAACAGTATAAAAGGTGAGCCGCAAACGCTATCGAAGTCAACCGCATTTGCTTTTTCTCGTAGTTTTTTTTTCATGTAATGCATCTTTTTGGACGGCTGGACAAGGCGAAGTGAATGACCATGGGGTTATTTTTTTGGTGTGACTTAAGTGAACCCATGGGTGCGAAAAGAATGGACTGCTACGAGGCCGTGAACTACATCTAAAAACAAGTAAACTTCTTCTGGACTTTTTCCTTTTTCTAATCATTTTTTGCCAAGTGAACCTCTTACTTTTTTTACCCCAAACCGCTTAGTATTTTTATACTGAGCCGCTTCACAATCTCACAAAAAACTGCACACTGAACTCCATGATGAAGTGTTTATGACTTTTCTTTGACTTTTTTGTCAACCGGCGAACCACAAGGCACAGTCATTTTGCCAACCGGCGCCACCGCACTGCACCTGATGCGCCACTGCACTGCAGCTGACGCGCCACCACACTTCACTTGATGCGCCACCACACTTCCCCTTTTTTTGGGCGGATTTGCTGAATGCAGTACTACCGGCGAGCCGTGGTGGTGCAGCCCCGTGCTTGGACTAACCACATGCAGAAGGAGCAGCGAACTGCATGTGGCGCGCCTCCAAGCTGCACAAAAAAGAAGGGGATGGAGGTCAGCAGGATGTGTTGCTTGTGAAATCCAAGCCGAACTGAACGGGTGTAGCAATGGAAGTGAATGGCATAGCAGCGACGACGATTATGTTGCAGTTCATCAAGCGGAAGGAGAAGGTCCACTAAGGGGAGATCTGCATAGCCTGTAGCCCACCCTCGCCGGCGACTATGTGGTGTTTCGCAGGGGCAAAATGGGTGGCCGCCGGCGTTGGTGGTGGAGCCCGTGGCCCCCCATCAGCCTTCGGAGGAGTGGACCGAACAGCACGCGCCCGTTTGGTCGAGCTGCATGCTCCTGTGGGCAGAACTGCACGCCCGTGCACGCCTCGCCGTCGTTGTTGGAGGGGAGGAGGAAGGACGCTGCGGTCATAGGATGCAGTCCAGGTGGTCGATGGCGTGGTCGCTGTGGTGCTCGCGGGAGGGGAGGTGACGGTCGCCCGCAGCCACACTGGGACAGACGCGTGGGGATCCAGCCTCCTTGAGCACATGCGGGACCGCCGCCCACTCCCAACCCGGGATCCGACCTCTGCAGCGGAGGTAGGTGAGCCGCCGACCATCCAGCACAGTGGCGCTGGTGCGACCAGAGGTTGGAGAGCGGCGCCGGTCGGGAGGGAAGGGGGCGCCGGGGGAAGATATCGGTGGGTACGACCGGCCGCGTCCCAGATCTCGGGCGCGTAGCCTACAGCACCATCGCTGAGCTGCGCCTCCTCGATCTGGCGCAGGGCAGGAGGTTGTTCGCCGGAGAGGGGCGGCGTGGTGGGAAGGAGGTGGGGCTCTACGGAGGAGAAGGATGGGGTGGCATCGGTGGGGGCAGGTGTGGGTTGAAGGCCGGTCGGTGCAGGGTGCCCGGCCGGCGCGGCGCTGGTGGCTGCCGACGACGGCGGTAGAAGGTGATGGGGATTGGGGTTGGTCTGGTGTGAGGCGTGAGGGGCGGCACGAGGGAGGGAGGTTGTGCGGTCGACGCGTTGGGGAAGAGAGGTGGTTCGGTGGGGAAAAGGAGACGGGGAGTGGAAGGTGGGAGGAGGTGCGTCTGGTGGGCTTGACTGTGGGAGCCTGGGAGGAGTGGGGGTGGGTTTCAGGCCGGGGTGTTATCAGAATAAGCGGAAGTGTTATTAGAATAAGGTCTTAAGGGGTGTTATCATATTAGCAGAATAATTATTCTGATAACACTTCCGCACTGCACACTCAACACAAGTGCACGTCATTGTTTGAACCAAGTGTGCTGCAGTACTCAGGCGAGTGAACTTCCCGTCACAAAAAACTGTACGCTGTGTTTTTTCGGTACCTTTTTTGCTCTAGTTTTTTAACCGTTTGTCAGAACGAGGCATGTAATATACTGTTCAAAAGCTATGAATTAGGCGCAACTTCGACCAGTTGAACACTTTTCGATATTCTTCACGGTTTAAGAGCAGTTTTAAAAATGGTGCGACCCATGATGAGTGGCAACGAACGTTTTTTCGCGATTTCTTCTAAACCGCTTGCAGAATGAAGCAAATGATACACCGTTGGATAGATATCATCGAGGCGCATCTTTTTCGTATCTAACGTTTTCTCTAATTCGTTACGGTTTAAGAGCAGTTTCAAATGTACTAAATCGCAGAATTCTGTTTTTTAAATTTTTTCAAATTTTCGGTATTGTTTTCGCTCCAGTTTTTAACCATTTGTCGAAACGAGACGTGTAATATACCATTGAAAATCTACGGACAAGGCGCAACTTTCATATGTTGAAATGTTTTTGAGATTCCTTACGGTTTTAAGTTAATTTTGAAAATCGCGCGATGGACGACGAGTCGCAGCGGCCGTTTTTCGCGAAATTTTACAAACTGATGGTCGGAACGATTCAAACGATACGCCGTTGATAAGATATTGACGAGGCGCAACTTTTTCATGTAGAACACTCTCTCTAATTCTTTACGGTTTAAGAGGAATTTCGAATTTACGGAAATGCGGACACTCTGTTTTTCGCGACACCCAAATCGACGTGCGTACTTCATCCGACTGAAAACCGCACTGCATCGTACGAAAAACCGCACTGCATTAGTCGGGTAAGAGAACTACATGGTTTCTTTTATTCAAACAAATTTTTTTCTAGGACGAGAAAGTAGAGTGCACTTCACATCAGGTGTAAATGAACCACAACACTATCAAGAAGTGAACCGCATTACTTTTCTTCGTTCCGTAACAAATTTTTTACACTTACGGGATGAACAACATCATACGGCCGACCGCGCTGCTTCAGAGTGAAAACCGCACTGCAATAGACGGGTAACTGAACTTCATGTTTTTTTTGTCGGACGTAAATTTTCCAAGGTGAGGAAGTGGAGTGCGCTTCACATCAAACGAGAGTGAACCGCAACACTATCGAGAAGTGAACCGCCATACTTTTTTTGTCGTTTCCGTAACATTTTTCTCTGCTTCATATTTTTTGGGGGGTAAACCGCAAGACAACCAAAAGTGAACCACAACACTAGCAGAAGTGAGCTGCAACACAAACGGAAATGAACCATATTATTTCTTGAATGGAAAGAGTTATCTCATATTGAGGAAAAGTAAACCGCAACACAAATTGAAGCGAACCACATTACTTTTGCGAAGTTAACTACGACACCAACCTAATTATATACTATGTCCATACAATTTTGCAAAAGTAATTTCTCCAAAAATAATAAAAAGTGAACTCCTGTGTACAATTTTTTTACAAGGTGAGCACCGTTGTACCATGCACTGTGCTGCAAATGTAAACATACATTTTCTGTACAAGGCGAACTCCTTTGTACTCCTGTGGGAACCGCACGCTCGCACCAGCCGGACTGCATCATTTGAGCTTTGCATGATCTAATAAAAAATATTACAAGGCCAACCGCATTTTTTTCATGGAGTGAACCTCACTGAAGCGAACAGCTGTGTCCCATACTACCAACAGTCATTTTCTTTATGTCTTTTTTGCTTTGCATCACAAGGGATCATATAGTGAACCGCAGCAGATAGAGGAGCGAACCTATCCAAGAGACAGTGAATTCTTCCTACAAGGAAATATGAACTTCTAGTTCCCTAGGAAATTACAAAAACAGTGAACTGCATTTGCACTTTGATTTCTCCTCGAAAAACAACAAAAACAGTGTACTGCACATGACAAATCTCGTCGCCGTGGGGGTGAGCCACCGGGGTGGATGCGCCATGGAAAGAGAGCAACTAAACAAAACTTAGCGAGCTTAAAAAAATTTCAAAATGAACTACAATCAGGCTCTTGCAGGCACTGCTCCACGGCGGATGAAGTCGAACAGAGAGAGGGACTCATCTGGGACAATCGGGGGCTCTTCTCGTGCACTGCAGGGGAGGAGAAGAACTAGAGAGGGGGTCAGGGCAGAGGGTGGCCGCGCTGTCGGGAGCAGATGCCCTACAGCTCGTCACAGGAGGAGCCGAGCACTGCAACGCCCGCGCAACCGTACCACGGGCCCGGCGCTAGCGAACTGCGCGCTGAGGTGGTAGGCGGCGGTGTCCTCCCAGTGGACTAGTCCAGCAGGCTAAAGTACGGGGCCCGGCGCGGCGCTGTCGGCAGTGCTTCTGGGACAGAGGAGGGGAGTTGGAAGAGGAGGGAAAGGCAGCTGCAGCCGCCGGAGGAGGAGGTGAGGTGGAAGAAGGGGATAGAGGAGAGGGCTGACCTCGTCGCCGGCCAGGAGAAGGACGCGGCGACGGAACTTGGCAGGATGGGGTCGTCGGTTCCTAACAGATCGGCGGGGTTGGAGGAGCGGCCCGCCTGCCCGCCTGACGACGGAGGAGCTGCACAGCCCGCCGACGACGCCTTGCACCTACGAGTGGGTTGAGCGGCGTGGGAACAACGAAGAAGGGTGGTGGAGGGCCTGGATCCAGTGGTGAACGGCCTGGTGCTGCTCAGATCGGCGTCGAGGCAGTGGTAGCGGGGCGTCGGAGTGCTTTGGCAAGAGGCAAGGGAGGACAACGGTCGGTTGCCGGCCTGGATCCGCAGCGGGAGGTGTGCATGGGGGCGGTTGCCGGCCCGGATCCACCGTCGGGAGGTGGTTCTGGTGGGCAGGGGTGGTTGTGGGCGGCGCACTTGGAGGTGGTGGCCCGGCAGCGCAGGTGGTGCGGTGGTCGGGAGGGGGAGAGACAAAGAAGGCGGGGTGGGTGGAGATGGGGAGTGGGGGTGGGCGGGTGGGCTTCGGCCGGGGTTGACCTGCTCTTTTTGTTTCGTGGGTCGGGGCTGTGGTTTAGGGTGTGTGCAGAATAAGGATTGTGTGTGCAGAATAAGACTCTTAAGGGGTGTTATTAGAATAGACCCACCCTATATATATATAGCCAATGAAGAACAACATCGGAAAGAGTGAAGACATTTGTAAAGTTGAAGAAAATGAACAACTGAGGAATTTCAAAAATGAGGAAAAACTCAAATTGAGGATTTTCAACTTTTGGTGGTGGCGTGACCCACCGTATAAGAATGATGATTTCAGACACCGTGTACAATTATCGTAGGGCTCTGAGAATCAAATTCTTCGTTAATTTCTTCACACTTAGAGTGTTAGTCTTCATTGATTGAAGAAAAATGTTTCTTCATGTGTTGCACATCTAAGTCATCAATTTTGCATAAGTGTTAGGATGTGTGTCCTTTTCAAAGGACATTCGAAGATTCTAGGATATTTAGCTCACACCTCAACTTGCTAAATCTCTTCTCATCCGAGGGCTTTGTGAAGATATCGGCTAGCTGTTCTTCAGTCCTTACATGCTCAATAGAGATGTCGCCCTTCCACACATGATCACGAAGAAAATGATGACGAATCTGAATGTGCTTTGTCTTCGAGTGCTGAACTGGGTTATGAGCAATCTTGATGGCACTCTCATTGTCACAGTAGAGAGGCACATTCTTCATGTTGACGCCGTAGTCCTTGAGAGTTTGCTTCATCTACAGTAATTGAGCACAGCAAGAACCAGCAGCAATGTACTCAGCTTCAGCAGTAGACAGTGATACGCAGTTCTGTTTCTTCGAGGACCAGCAGACCAAAGATCGTCTGAGAAAATGGCATGTGCCTGATGTTGACTTGCGGTCCACACGATCACCAGCATAGTCAGAGTCTGAATAGCCAATGAGATCAAAAGCCGAGCCCTTGGGATACCATAATCCAAGTGTTGGTGTGTGAGCTAGATATCGAAGAATATGCTTCACAGCCTTATGGTATGATTCCTTCGGTGTAGCTTGAAATCGGGCACACATGCAAACACTAAGCATAATATCTGGCCTAGATGCACATAAATACAATAAAAAACCAATCATGGAGCGGTATACCTTTTGATCGAAGTCAATACCATTTTCATCAGTGCATAGATGGCCATTGGTGGGCATAGGGATTTTGACGCCATTGCAATCTTGCATGCCGAATTTCCTCAGTACATCCTTGAGGTATTTCTCCTGAGATATGAATATGCCATTGCGCTGTTGACGAATTTGAAGACCTAAGAAGAATTTCAATTCTCCCATCATAGACATTTGATATTCTTCATCATATAGGCAAATTCATCACTTTAACGTTGGTCAGTACAGCCAAAAATGATATCATCAACATATATTTGGCACACAAACAATTCACCATCATAAGATTTAGTGAAAAGAGTTGGGTCAAGTGAACCGGGTTTGAAGCCTTTCTTCATGAGGAATTCCTTCAAAGTATCATACCACGCCCGAGGGGCTTGCTTGAGGCCATAGAGGGCCTTATTGAGTCTGAAGACTTTGTCGGGATGCTTTGGATCTTCAAAACCTGGGGGTTGAGCAACATATACTTCTTCCTCAAGCTTACCATTGAGGAATGCACTTTTCACATCCATTTGATATAAAGTGATATCATGATGGTTAGCATAAACAAGTAATATGCGAATAGCCTCAAGTCTAGCAACAGGTGCAAAAGTTTCATCGAAATAAATTCCTTCAACCTGTGTGTAGCCTTGAGCTACAAGCCGTGCCTTATTCCTCACCACAAGGCCATTTTCATCTTGCTTGTTGCGGTAGATCCACTTTGTGCCAATGATATTGTGTTTGCGAGGATCTGGACGTTTGACCAGTTCCCAGGCGTTGTTGAGCTCAAACTGATGTAATTCCTCTTGCATAGCTTGAATCCACCCAGGCTCTAGAAATGCTTCATCTACCTTGGTGGGCTCTGTGATAGAGACGAAGGCAAAGTGCCCACAAAAGTTAGACAAATGTGAAGCTTTTGAGCGTGTGAGAGGACCTGGAATGTTGATGTCGCTGATGATTTTATCAATCTACACTTTGTTTGCGACGCGAGGATGAGCGGGTTGTTGTTGAGGAATTTGATCAGCATTTTCTTTAGCACCATTTTCTTCAAGTGCATCAACATGATGTTCTTCACGTTCTGGAATGATTTCTTCAGCAGATTCTTCGGTGGGAATGACATCCTCAGTAGCCTTGAACTTGATAGTTTCCTCAGGTGACTGTTCATCTAACACAGAAGGTAGGTGCTCTCTTTGCGAACCATTAGTTTCATCGAACTGCACATCTACAGTTTCAACAACCTTGTGGTGAACGTTGTTGAAGACTCTGTAGGTGCGCGAGTCCTTTCCGTAACCAAGCATAAAACCTTCATGTGCTTTCGGTGCAAATTTAGAATTGTGATGAGGATCTCTAATCCAACATTTAGCACCGAAGACTTTGAAATAAACTCACATTGGGTTTCTTGTCAGTGAGGAGTTCGTATGCAGTCTTCTTGAAGAATTTGTGAAGATATACCCTGTTGATGATGTGGCACGTAGTATCAATTGCCTCAATCCAGAAATGACGAGGTGTCTTGTACTCATCAAGCATAGTGCGAGCCATCTCAACAAGAGTCCTGTTCTTGCGCTCCACGACGCCATTCTGCTGAGGAGTATAAGGAGCAGATAACTCATGAGTAATACCAAGTTCATCAAGATAGTCATCAAGACCAGAATTCTTCAACTCAGTTCCATTGTCACTTCTGATGTGCTTGATCTTCACACCAAAGTTGGTTGAAGCCCTCGAGGAAAATCGTTTGAAGACTTCCTGCACTTCATGTTTGTAAGTGACAATATGCACCCATGTGTAACGAGAGTAATCATCAACAATAACAAAGCCATATAGAGATGCATCATTTGTAACTGCAGAATAGTGATTAGGACCAAAGAGATCCATGTGAAGCAATTCAAATGGTCGAGTGGTAGTCATGATAGTCTTCGCTGGATGCTTGGCCTTGGTCATCTTTCCAGCTTCACAGGCTCCGCACAAGTGATCCTTGAGGAATTTGACATTCTCAATGCCAATGACATGCTTCTTCTTCGCGAGCGTGTGCAAATTCCTCATGCCAGCATGACCAAGTCGTCGATGCCATAGCCAGCCTTCTAAAGCTTTTACAAGTAGACATATAGCTGGTTGTGGTCCTGTAGAGAAATCAACAATATACAAATCTCCTCTCCTAAAGCCTTCGAAGACTTTGGAATTGTCAGCTTCCATGATCACAACACAACGATACTTGCCAAAGATAACAACCATATCAAGGTCACAAAGCATTGAGACTGACATGAGGTTGTATCCTAAGGACTCGACAAGCATGACTTTGTCCATGTGTCGATCCTTTGAGATCGCAACCTTACCTAGACCCAATACCTTGCTTTTGCCTTTTGTCAGCGAAGATGATATGCTTCAGATGTGATGGAGATAAGGGAACATCCATCACCAGATTCTTGTCACCAGTCATGTGATTTGTACATCCACTATCGAGGACCCACTCATTGGCTTTGGGTCGATCATCCTACAGATGAATTAGTGCAGCTTACGAACTCATATACTTCATCAGTGAAGAATATGACATCAAATTCATCAGATCAATTTCATCAAGCAATAAAACAGATAAAGCAGTATGAGGACGTGAGAAATGAGGATTCATTTCTTCATGATTAGCCTGCGTCCTTTCAGGCATATTCAGGTCTCCAGCAAATTCATCAGACATTTAAGTTCGTCTGGAGACCTGTCCCTGCATAAGAGATTAGTTCCTTTTCTTCACCACCCACATCTGAAGGGGTGGAAAAGAGTTCATCATTCTGCGAGCCCCATAAGAGAACGGTGGCATAGAAGCCAGTCCACTTCGTTTCACATAAGAGAGGTTAGGATAAGCATATGAATAAGTAGAGAAATTCTTTGAGGACTTATGAACATAATGGTTTGAAGAATAATGCACATATTCATAGCCCTTAGATCTTCCCTGCGAAACAGAAGTGTTAGCACGATGGTGTTCATATGAGGACTTTGATCCTTTTGAGGAATTTGATCCATGTGAGGAATTCGGTCCGTATGAGGACTTGGATCCATATGGAGAATTTGGTCCATATGAAGAATTTGATCTGGGGTTCCTACTCCTCACAGGTGGTGTCATGATGACATTCACCTGAAGATTTTCAAGGCACCTTTTGGGAACCCAGATTTTCTTCATAGGGGAACCGTTCCTGCAGTTAGTGCCAACATATCTAGCAAATACTTCACCATTCTGATTTTTGAACAGTTTATAGTTGGAGTCAAATGACTCATCAGAAGAATGAGGAGATTCACATGTAAAGCCAGATAAAGTAGATGGATCTATTGGAGGTCCCTTTGCAGCAACCCATGAGGTTTTGGGATACTGCTCAGGCTTTCAGTAAGTACCATCAGCGTTGAGTTTCCTCTCAAAGGCAATACCCTCTTTCCTAGGGTTCCTATTGAGGATCTGCTTTTTAAGCACGTCACAAAGAGCCTGATGCCCTTTGAGGCTTTTGTACATGCCTGTCATATACAATTCCTTCAGCCCTGCATCATCAGTGATACTAGCAATGTCCTCAGATGAGGAATTAGTGATAGCAAAGACAGGTGAAGAATTTGTAACATTAGAAGCATTTGAACATTCAGGTGAAGAATTAGCAGATTCACGTTCAATGCACTTCAAACATGGAGGAACAAATTCTTCCTGAGCAGCGCTGATTTGTTGAGCAAGTAATGAATCACGCTCCTTCTGAAGATCTTCATAACTCACCCTTAGCTTTTGATGATCTTGCTTTCTTTGAAGAAATTCATAAGAAAGCTTCTCATGATCAGATAAGAGAGTGTTATGATGACTTTGAAGGTTGTCAAACTTGGACTGAAGTCTCTGAAGATTTTTAGTCAAGGTTTTAGTGCGATCCATTTCTCCACCCAACATATCATCGCTTTTGTCTAGCATGTTTTGAACCTTTTCAAAAGCCTTTTGTTGTTTCACAGCAATCTTAGCAAGTTTAGAGTAGCTAGACTTGAGGTTTTCAACAGATTCATCCTCACTTGATTCAGAGGAGGGATATTTGAGTACCTTGGCACCCTTTGCCATGAAGCAATAGGTGGGAGCGTAGTCATCATCGCCTTCATCAGCCTTGTCGGTGAAGCCATTTTCTTCAGAGTTGAAGATGGACTTGTTGACGAACGCAGTAGCGAGAGCTAGGCTCGCCACACCAGATTCTGACTCCTCAGATGCCTCCTCTTCCTCATGTTCCTCAGATTCAGCTTCAGAGTCCATTTCCTTGCCAGTGAATCCCCGAGCCTTCTTAGAGCTTCTCTTCTTGTGAGATGAAGACTTAGAGGATTTTGATGATGAAGATTTCTTCTTCTTCTTTGAGTCATCAGAACTGTAATCCTTATATATCTCCTTCTTTGATTCCTTTTCCCACTGAGGACAATCTTGAATGTAGTGACCAGGTTTCTTGCATTTGTGGCATAGCCTCTTCTTGTAGTCACTGGATGAGGAATCATTACTCCTTGAGTATTTTCCAAAACGACCACGCCTTGAGAACTTCTGAAATTTCTTCACGAGCAATGCTAGCTCCTGGCTCAGTTCTTCAGGATCACCAAGGCTGCTACCAGAATCTTCACCTTCAGATTTAGAGACTGCCTTGGCCTTCAGGGCGCGTGTTCTGCCATAGCTCGAACCATAGAGATCTCTCTTTTCAGCAAGCTGGAACTCATGAGTGTTTAGCCTCTCGAGGATATCAGCGGGATCAAGTGACTTGTAATCTCCACGTTCTTGTATCATCAGTGCCAGAGTATCAAATGAGGAATCAAGCGATCTCAGCAATTTCTTCACCACCTCATGATCGGTGATGTCAGTGGGGCGATCAAAGGTTTGCTGGACATTCTCATTGTCGAGTCTTTTGAAGCGGTTGAAGAGATTGCGAAGAACGTCAACTCGAGAGTCACGTTGTGTTGAGACTCCCTCATTGACCTTGGACAGCCTATCCCAGATAAGCTTAGCAGTTTCCAAAGCACTCACTCTTCCATACTGCCCTTTGCTCAGATGGCCACATATGATGTTCTTCGCTTGACAATCGCGTTGTTTGAATCTCTTCACATCAGCAGCATTTAGAGAAGGTGTGACTGAGGGAACACCATTTTCCACAACATACCAGAGATCGTTATCAATTGCCTCAAGATGCATTCACATCTTATTCTTCCAGTAGGGGTAGTTCGTCCCATCGAAGGTAGGACACCCAGCAAAGACCTTGATCATACCTGCGGTCGACATAACTAAAACTCCAAGCGGTTAAACCAAAATCACACAGAACAAGGGAGTACCTTGCTCTGATACCAATTGGAAGTGCGTTATATCGACTAGAGGGGGGGTGAATAGGCGATTTTTATGAATTCTTCACTTAGGAATTTCAAGGTGAGGAAATTCCTAAGCGAAGAACTACTTGCAGCGGAATAAGTACTCAGATGCTAACATGACAGAACAGAAGCATGGTCATCATGATGAAATGAAAGCAAGTACAGAGTACAGAATGCGTAAACACAGGATAAAACAGGATGAAGACAAACAGACTGAAGAAATTGAACTGAGGAAATTGAGAAAGTCTTCAGTCAAAGTCTTCAAACAGATATGAACAAGCACACAACACAGTAATGAGGAAATGAAAGAGTTGAGGAAATAGAACCAGTAGGCTTGGTGAAGACAATGATTTGGTAGACCAGTTCCAACTGCTGTGACAGTTGTACGTCTGGTTGGAGCGGCTAGGTATTTAAACCTGAGGACACACAGTCCCGGACACACAGTCCTCACCGTATTCTCCTTGAGCTAAGGTCACACAGACCTCGCCCAATCACTCATGGGAAGTCTTCAGGTGACTTCCAGACCTTCACAAACTCGGTCACTCGGCGATCCACAATTTCCTCTTGGATGCTCTAGACCATGATGCCTAACCGTCTGGAAGATGCACAGTCTTCAAAGGTAACAAGCGTCGGATCCACGCAGGATCAATCTCTTCAGTGATGCTCAATCACTTTGGGTTTGTAGGTTTTTGGGTTTGGGTTTTCCTCACTTGATGATTTTCGCTCAAAGTCCTCGGAGGATGGGATGATCTAAAATGACAAGTGTTAGTTTCTCTCGGAGCAACCAACCAGCTAGTGGTTGTAGGGGGCGGCTATTTATAGCCTAGGGAGCAGCCCGACATGATAAGACATAAATGCCCTTCAATGATATGACCGTTAGGTGGGTAGATATTTTGGGACAGCTGGCGCGTAGCACAGCAACGATCGGAAATTTGAGGTTCAAATTCCTCAGGGCTATCATGTTCCTCACTTGTAGGTAATCCGCACTGGCGAATTCCTAACTTCTCAGTCAGAACAAATTCCTCAAAGACCAGAAGAACTTCGTCTCTGTCACTGAAGAAATTGACTGAACTGTATGAGATTTCCAATGGCTTCACTCGAAGGGATTGGTAGGTGTAGGATTTTGAGTTGAGCATCACTTGGAAATTTTTCCTTAGTATTTCCTCGACCCCCTTTAACAGTATGGTGTTTCCTATGACTCAAGAAAGATAAAATGAAACTATGAAAAAAAAGTCTTCACGCTTCATGTTCCTCGAATGAATACCAAGTCTTCAAGGTGACACCAATTTCTTCACTTTCAAAGTCTTCAGAAATCCAAAGTCTTCAGTCGAAGAACTTCATTTTTAGGGGTCTACTTTCTCTGTAAATATCAAACTCCTCATAGACTTATAGACCTGTGTACACTCACAAACTCATCAGTCCCTTAACCTATAAGTCTTCAATACACCAAAATCACTAAGGGGCACTAGATGCACTTACAATTTGTGATGTGGAGGAACAAAGCTTAGAATTTGGGTTATGCTTAATGTTAGGATTTAGGGTTAGGGTTAGGGTAATGCTTAATTTGGATGAACAAAATTGTTCTAAGTGGTTTTGTATGCAATGTGTTATATTTTGCATTGCTCCTTTGTTGTACTTATGTTGCCATTGTTTTTTAGCTGGAGAGGATTGTTAATATTCATTATATTGATAAAGTGGCTTTTCTGAATGTTGATATTCTTGACAAGAATGAGGAAGTGTTGACATTTCTTGAGAGTCCTAGTTATGAGGAGGTTGTGGAGGAAACACAGGTTAGATTAAAGTGGATGGATCCAAGTGACCAAGTTGAATTAGTAGGAAGATATGATGTTCGGACGGGAAACAAGTGTCGAATGAAGACATTGCCTATTAATTAAGTCCAATTTGCAATGGGGTCCATATAAGGAGATTGGTGCATCCTGTTGGGAAACGTAGCATGCAATTTCAAAAAAAAATCCTACACGCACGCAAGATCTATCTAGGAGATGCATAGCAACGAGAGGGGGAGAGTGTGTCTATGTACCCTCGTAGACCGAAAGCGGAAGCGTTTGACAACGCGGTTGATGTAGTTGAACTTCTTCTAGCTCCGACCGATCAAGCACCGAACGTACGGCACCTCTGAGTTCTGCACACATTCAGCGCGATGACGTTCCTCGCCTTCTTGATCCAGCAAGGTGTCAAGGAAGTAGAAGAGTTATGTCAACACGACGGCGTGGTGACGGTGATGGTGAAGTGATCCGCGCAGGGCTTCACCTAAGCACCGCGAGAAAATGACCGGGGGTGTAAACTTTGGAGGGGGGCGCTGCACACGGCTAACAATTGATGTTGTGTGTGTTCTAGGCACCCCCTCCCCACATATATATAGGTGGGAGGGGATGAGAGGCAGCCATGGGTGCCCTAGGGTTGGTCGCCGCCCCCTAGGGGCCCTGCCTTGCCGTGCGCCCCCTTTCCATGTATGCATGAAGGGGAAGGAAAGAGGGGGGGTGACGGAAGCAAGTGGGAATCCTAATCCACACTTTCCTTTCCCTTCCCCCCTTTCATTCTCCTCCTCCTATAGCCTTATAGGGTGTACCAGCCCCTTGTGGGCTGGTGTGTTCCTTCAGAAGGCCCATATGGCCCATAGGATTGCTGGTGTAGCGACCAGACCTCAAATGGCCTGTGCTGCTGTGCACCAGTGTCATCCCTGGATCAGTAATGCTGACACGCACAGTACAAATGGAGGAATTATAACAGAGTAGCAATCACACACTTATTACATCGAAGATCTCCAAAGAGATTAAGTATGATAAGCATGGCTTAAGGCCATCTAATAACGTTAACAGCGGAAGACTTGGAAGATAAGTGAGTCCATCAACTCCAGCGGCATCACTGAGTATAAGACCACGACCTAAGGCACCTTACTCGTCGTCTGAAAATTCTGCAACATGAAACGTTGCAGCCCGAAAACGGGTCAGCACATAGAATATGCTGGCAATGTAACACATAGAGAATAATGAACAAAATAATGCTATACTACATGCATATATGGCCGGTGGAAAGCTCTATGGTTACAGTTTTGCGAAAAGCCAATTTTATCCTACTTCAAAGGAATTAATGTTATTTAACTATCATGGTGGTTGTGAAACATTGAGATGGTTGACAGCATCTCAATCCCAATTAAAAAGTCATCAATAACCCAACAAAATTAATTAGAGGTAACATAGTGTTGAGATTCACATGATAATCCAAGTACTAGATACTCAAGTTGTCCATAACCGGGGACACGGCTAACCATGATTAGTTTATACACTCTGCAGAGGTTTGTGCACTTTTCCCCACAAGACTTGATCTCCTCTCTTGGATTACTCGCACTACATGGTGTTTGAGTAACGGATGACCAAGACACAGTCTTTCAGAAGTGTTTGCACCTTACGTATGGGTAGACAGTTACACCTACTTTCCCCTACATCTGCTAGTCTACCACTGTAAGAGTTCACACAACTTAGTCAACTATGCTAGAGCCCATAATAGCTTGCGGCTGCACACGGAATATTCTAGAATGAATAATCTCATGATCCCTTTGAACCTGGGTGGCGGTCCAAAAGAAAAACAGGCAATCCTGGAATACCCAGGTACCTCAATCCACCCAGATGTGAGTTTAAGTTGCCACCTTAAGTAAACCATTAATTAACAATCTCACATCTGTCATGAATTTCACTCCAACCCAAACCACGTCTACGAGCATAGCATGGCAATAGTAAAAGCAACGTAGAAGTAACTCCCAAGGGTTTGAATAGAAAACAGGTGATAGGTTCTACCTCATCTACTTCCCAATACCCACAGTTTAATTAGATCCTAATCATGCAAGTGTTTGAGGGTTGAATCTAATGCATAAAAACTGGGTATGAAAGGAATATGATCAAAGTGTTACTTGCCTTGCTGATGATCCGCAAAACCTAGCGATTCGAAGTAACAAGCGGCACACTCCGGGTTATCGCAAACAAACAAGCATACAATCAGTACTCATCTAATGCACAGGTAAAACTCGAATGAAAGATCCAACCAGAAAGTTCAACTTAAGAACTCCGGTTTGCAAAAAGAATCAACTCGAAAGAAGCAACGAAAGTCAAACGGCGAAAGAAAGAAACTTCGTTTGCTAATCTGGATCTAGGTCAAATTTTACTGTAGCAAAATCTTGTTTGAGTAGGTTAAACGGAAAGAGAATTTCGAGACGAAACTCTGGGCGCTTGAATCGCCTGATTCCGATAAACGAGCGAGAAGTTAAACAGATTCGAAGATTCGATCAGAAATCGAATCTGAGAAAGTAATGAGAAAATCCGACGAAAAAGAAAAACGGACGAACGGTTAAAGAACGGACGTTCGTTAACAGAGAAAAACCGACGAACGCATTCGTTAAAACGAACGGTTCAGTAAACGCTCGTAAAATAATAAAACCGAAAAAAACCGATCTAGGGTTTTTTTTAAAACGAAGGGTTTTTTTTTACAGAAAACCGGTCAACGACGGGAACGGGCGGCGGCAGTACCTCGACGGCGGGCTCCGGCGAGGGGCTCCGGCGGGGGCGGGCGGCGGCGGGGCGGCGGCGATGCGGCGGCGGCGGCTGATGAGGAGAGAGGAGGGGGGTATTTAAGGGGGGGGCGTCGGCTTGGGGAAGGGGCACCGGGCGGCGGCGGCTCCGTGCCGGCGGACTCCGGCGGCGGCTCCGTGCGGGAAGAGGAGAGGCGCGGGGGGCCGTCGGCTGGGCCTTTGGCCCAGTCGGCGCGGGCGTTTTTTTTTAAATAAGTTCCGCGGAAAATAATTCGTAGAAAAATAAATAAAAATCAGAAAAATATGAAATAAATTTTCCCCGTCTAGTTAGAAAATCTAGAATAGGGTGAACATTTTTAATCAAAATAAATATTTTGAAAACATGCAATAAATGCAATAAAATCCAAATAAATTCCAAATAATGATTTTAACATTTTTCCTCCAGTATTTCAATTGTTTTGGAGAAGTCATATTTTCTCCTCTCGTTTATTTAAAATGAAATATTTTTCCAGAGAGAAAAAAATTAAAACCACACTCCTCGTTTGAAAAATCAAATTTGAAAATTCGAGAAAATCCCCAACTCTCTCCGAGGGTCCTTGAGTTGCTTAGGATTTATCGAGGATTTGTCAAAATGCAACAAAACATGATATGCAATGATGATCTATGTATAACATTCCAAATTGAAAATTTGGGATGTTACAAACCTACCCCCCTTAAGATGAATCTCGCCCTCGAGATTCAGGTTGGCTAGAAAACAGGTGGGAGTGGTTTTTCCGTAGATCTTCCTGTCGCTCCCAGGTGGCTTCATCTTCTGTGTGGTGACTCCACTGAACTTTGCAAAACTTGATAACCTTGCTGCGGGTAACTCGGCTGGCATACTCGAGAATCTTAACTGGTTTCTCCTCATAAGTCAAATCACTTTCCAACTGAATCGCTTCCAGTGGCACAGTATCTCTCAGTGGTATCTCAGCCATCTCTGCGTGGCACTTCTTCAACTGCGAAACGTGAAATACATCATGAACTCCAGACAATCCTTCGGGCAATTCCAGCTTGTAAGCAACTTCTCCCATACGTTCCAACACTCTGTATGGTCCGATAAAACGGGGCGCTAACTTTCCTTTAACTCCAAAGCGCTTCACTCCTCGAAGTGGTGATACTCGAAGATACACTCTGTCTCCGACTTCGTGAACTGTCTCCTTTCGTTTAGAATCAGCATAACTCTTCTGCCTGGACTGGGCTACCTTGAGCCTATCGCGAATCAACCTCACTTTCTGTTCAGACTCCTTAATCAAATCTGGTCCAAACAACTGACGGTCTCCAACTTCGTCCCATAACAACGGTGTTCTACACCTCCTTCCGTACAAAGCTTCGAAAGGGGCCATCTTCAAACTGGTTTGATAACTGTTGTTATACGAAAACTCCGCATATGGCAAATTGTCGTCCCAACTAGATCCATAATCTAGTGCACAAGCTCTCAACATGTCCTCCAAAATCTGGTTGACTCTTTCGGTCTGTCCATCTGTCTGTGGGTGAAATGTTGTACTAAATTCCAGCCTGGTTCCCAACGTTTCATGTAACTGCTTCCAAAACTTCGAGGTAAATTGGGTTCCTCTGTCTGATACAATGGTCCTCGGAACTCCATGCAAACATACGATCCTGGTCATGTATATCTTTGCCAACTTAGCACTGGTGTAAGTGGTCTTCACTGGAATGAAATGAGCCACTTTCGTCAATCGGTCGACTACAACCCATATTGAGTCATAGCCTGAACGAGTCCTAGGTAATCTCGTGATAAAATCCATGCCTATTTTATCCCACTTCCATTCGGGTATCGGCAATGGTTGTAGCAATCCTGCTGGCTTCTGATGCTCTGCCTTCACTCTCTGACATACATCACAAACTGCTACATACTCCGCAATATCCTTCTTCATTCCGGTCCACCAGAAAGTATTCTTCAAATCCAAATACATCTTGGTATTCCCTGGGTGAATCGAGTACGGTGAATCATGACCTTCTTGCAAAATCAACTTCCTGATCTCCGGATCATTAGGCACATATACGCGGTCCTCGAACCATAAGGTATCGTGCTCATCCTCACGAAATCCCTTGGCTTTTCCTTTGCTCATCTTCTCCTTTATCTCCTCAATCTCCTTGTCTGTCTTCTGAGCTTCTCTGATCCTTTCCATCAAGGTAGACTGAATCTCCAATGTCGCTAAATAGCCTCTTGGGACTATCTCCAAACATAGCTCGCGTAGGTCCTCGGCTAACTCCTGAGGTAACTCTCCGGTCATGAGGGTGTTGACATGACTCTTGCGGCTCAACGCGTCTGCTACTACGTTAGCCTTTCCAGGGTGATAATGCAATCTCATATCATAATCCTTGATGAGCTCCAACCATCTCCTCTGTCTGAGATTTAACTCCTTCTGCGTGAAAATGTACTTCAAACTCTTGTGATCCGTGTACACCTCACAATGGTTTCCGATGAGAAAATGTCTCCATGTCTTCAATGCATGCACCACGGCTGCTAATTCCAAATCATGCGTAGCATAATTCTTCTCATGGGGTTTAAGTTGTCGTGAAGCATACGACACAACTCTTCCTTCCTGCATAAGCACTGCTCCAAGTCCTCGACGAGAAGCGTCGCAATAAACTTCATAATCCTTGCGTTGATCTGGCAGAATCAACACTGGTGAGGTAACCAATCGTTTCTTCAACTCTTGGAAACTAGCTTCACATTCCTCAGTCCAATTGAATTTGGTGTCCTTCTTCAATAGCTCAGTCATGGGCTTAGCAATCCTTGAGAAATTCTCGATGAATCTCCGGTAGTATCCTGCAAGTCCAAGAAAACTCCGGATTTCTCCAACTGTCGTGGGTGATTCCCAACTTGTCACTGTGTCAACCTTGGCAGGGTCTACTGCTATTCCTTCTCCAGAAATAACATGTCCAAGGAATCCAACTTCCTTCAACCAAAACTCACATTTGCTGAACTTGGCATATAACTGATGTTCTCTGAGCTTCTCAAGTACCAATCGTAAATGCTCCTCATGCTCTTCTTCATCCTTGGAAAAGATTAAAATATCATCAATGAACACCACGACGAACTTATCCAAAAACTCCATAAACACTTTGTTCATCAGGTTCATGAAATAGGCAGGTGCGTTAGTCAGTCCAAATGACATAACGGTATACTCATACAATCCATATCTGGTGGTAAATGCCGTCTTGGGTATATCCTGCTCTCGAATCTTTAACTGATGGTATCCTGATCGTAGATCGATCTTGGAAAATACTTTAGCTCCTTGCAGGCGGTCAAACAAATCATTGATCATCGGCAGTGGGTACTTGTTTTTGATGGTCACTTCATTCAATCCTCGGTAATCAACAACCATCCTTAGTGATCCATCTTTCTTCTCCACTAGAAGTACTGGTGATCCCCAAGGTGACGAACTTGGGCGAATATAGCCTTTATCCAGTAACTCCTTGATCTGCTTCTTAATTTCCTCCAAATCCTTTGCGGGCATCCTGTACGGTCTCTTAGATATTGGCCCTGTGCCTGGCAAAAGTTCAATCAAGAACTCAATGTCTCTATCCGGTGGCATGCCTGGCAACTCTTCTGGAAATACATCCGGATAATCCTTCACCACTGGTACTTCCTCCTGTACAACTCCTGATAAGGAATTTACTTGAGTCCTCTTCGGCATATGCCGGGATACATACTTGATCCTTTTTCCTTCCGGGGTGGTAAGCAAAATCGTCTTGCTGGCACAATCGATGTTTCCTCCATACAACGATAGCCAATCCATTCCCAAAATCACATCCAAACCTTGCGATTCCAAAACAATGAGGTCTGAGGGGAAAACATGCCTACCAATGGCCAATGGTATCTGAAAACATCCTTGGGTGGCCATATACTCTGCTCCTGGCGAGGTTACTAACATAGGGTTTCTGAGAACTTTGGTGGACATCTTAAACTTATTCACGAATCCCCTTGATATGTATGAATGCGATGCACCAGTATCGAAAAGAACAGTTGCAGTAAATGACTTAACCAAAAACTTACCTATTACTGCATCAGGCTGAGCTTCAACCTCCTCCACGCTCACGTGGTTCACATGTCCTTTGTTGAACGGGTTCGGCTTCTTCCCAGAGCTTCCATTGCCATTTCCATTTTGGGCTTCAGGACATTCATTGGCATAATGTCCATTCTTCTGGCACTTAAAACAAGTGACTTGGCTCAGGTCCCTCTTGGCTGGGGTAGATGGGTTGGTGCGGTTCTGTCCGTTGCTTCCTCCATTCCCATTACCATTCTTGGAGCCATTATGGTTGTGCGAACTACCTCCTCCATGGGTATGCTGAAACTGTCCTCCCGGCTTCGGGGTAAATCGAGGCTTCTGCTGAGCTCCTGAGTTATACTTCCCTTGTCCATACTTCCTCTTACGGTTTTCAATCTGCTGTTGCTTCCCTTCAATCATGAGAGCTCTATCTACCAGCTCCTGGTAGTTGTTGAAGGTTGCTACCATCAACTGCATACTCAGTTCATCATTCAGTCCTTCCAAAAACTTCTCCTGCTTGGCAGCATCTGTAGCAACGTCATCTGGTGCATAACGTGCTAACTTACTGAAATCCTCCACATACTGGCCTACGGTGCGGCCTCCTTGGCGTAGGTTGCGAAACTCACGCTTCTTCATAGCCATAGCTCCTGCTGAAACATGAGCTGTACGGAAAGCTTGCTGAAACTGGTCCCATGTGACAGTGTCAATAGGGTGCGTGGCTGTATAATTCTCCCACCATGATGCTGCGGGTCCATCAAGCTGATGTGCGGCAAAACGCACTCTTTCCGCATCTGTGCATCCTGCAGTGGTCAACTCCCTTCCAACTTTGCGGAGCCAATCATCTGCAACAATCGGCTCGGTGCTACTGGAAAACACCGGCGGGTTTAGCCTTAAGAAACGGGCTAAGTGATCAACAGGTGGTGGTGGCGGTGGGTTGTTGTTGTTGTTGTTGTTGCCTTGGTTCTGAACTAACACTTGCATCAGGGCATTCTGTTGCTGAATCAACTGGGTGATCTCTGGCGGGAAAACAAATCCGGTGTCGCGTCTCGGAGGCATCTGATAGGTTTAGAAAAGATGAGAATTAAGAATAGAATGAGGTCTAGAGAGAAAACACTACCCATATGCTCATGAGACAAATTCAATCAATATCACTCAATCAATCCAAACAAGGCAAAACAATCGATCTAACTAGCGTTACAAAGTGCTTGAACTATACTATTAAATGGGGGAAAACTACTACTGATATGGTGGTCTACTAAAAATTCTGATCCGTTGAAGACTCCATGATGTCTGCTCCAGCTTCATCAATCCATTCGTCTTCACTTGGTTCCGAGTCGGTGTCGTCGATGATGATGTAGTTATCCGGACAAGTGCATTCGTCGACTTCTGCTTTTGGCACTGGATTTCCCACGAATGCTCCAATCTTATTCTCCAGGTCGTCAATCTTCCCTACTAGTGCGTTGATTTCCTCCAAGTAATCTTCGCGTGTAGTCTTGAGTTCTTCTTGGAGTTCCTTGATCTTCGTGAATGCCTTCTTCAGTTCTTCCTTGTCCGTGCACATCTGATTCTCCTGGCGTCGAATATGTTGGTTCTGCTCCTGGATGAAAGCTGCAATTGATCCATCCTTCTTGGTCTTGATCATCTCCCATTGCGCGTCTCGACGTCCACAAATATGATAAATTGTATCCTTAAGCTCCTGGTGGTAGACTTCTCCAATGCGTCCCATGGCGATGTGTGCGGCCATGCTCTTCCCTAAACTCCAAGTTGGTGCTTCGAAAACCAATCTCATGGGTTCCGTAACTGGCACAAACGTCCTTCCTGGAATGATAACTTGAATCTTCCAGCTCTCCTCTTCAGGTAATGTGGCGTTGTAGGTTCCGGTGACGCTTGGTATTCCTATGTTCAAGTACTTGGTGACTTCCTTCAAATGTCGACCAAACGGCGTGTCTTCATCTGGTTGCATGAACTTGCTCCTTGCATTCGCCATTCCTAAAAGAGTAGAAAGTGGAGAGGGGTCAGAAATGAGAAGAGAGAAGCTTTCTAGGGCTTAAGCTTAGTGGTCGTGTCCTATAGTCAGCGTGTGCTCTGATACCAACTTTGTAGCGACCAGACCTCAAATGGCCTGTGCTGCTGTGCACCAGTGTCATCCCTGGATCAGTAATGCTGACACGCACAGTACAAATGGAGGATTTATAACAGAGTAGCAATCACACACTTATTACATCGAATATCTCCAAAGAGATTAAGTATGATAAGCATGGCTTAAGGCCATCTAATAACGATAACAGCGGAAGACTTGGAAGATAAGTGAGTCCATCAACTCCAGCGGCATCACTGAGTATAAGACCACGACCTAAGGCACCTTACTCGTCGTCTGAAAAGTCTGCAACATGAAACGTTGCAGCCCGAAAACGGGTCAGCACATAGAATATGCTGGCAATGTAACACATAGAGAAATGAAATAATGCTACTACATGCATATATGGCTGGTGGAAAGCTCTATGGTTACAGTTTTGCGAAAAGCCAATTTTATCCTACTTCAAAGGAATAAATTTTATTTAACTATCATGGTGGTTGTGAAACATTGAGATGGTTGACAGCATCTCAATCCCAATTAAAAAGTCATCAATAACCCAACAAAATTAATTAGAAGTAACATAGTGTTGAGATTCACATGATAATCCAAGTACTAGATACTCAAGTTGTCCATAACCGGGGACACGGCTAACCATGATTAGTTTATACACTCTGCAGAGGTTTGTGCACTTTTCCCCACAAGACTTGATCTCCTCCGTTGGATTACTCGCACTACATGGTGTTTGAGTAACGGATGACCAAGACACAGTCTTTCAGAAGTGTTTGCACCTTACGTATGGGTAGACAGTTACACCTACTTTCCCCTACATCTGCTAGTCTACCACTGTAAGAGTTCACACAACTTAGTCAACTATGCTAGAGCCCATAATAGCTTGCGGCTGCACACGGAAGTTTCTAGCATGAATAATCTCATGATCCCTTTGAACCTGGGTGGCGGTCCAAAAGAAAAACAGGCAATCCTGGAATACCCAGGTACCTCAATCCACCCAGATGTGAGTTTAAGTTGCCACCTTAAGTAAACCATTAATTAACAATCTCACATCTGTCATGAATTTCACTCAAACCCAAACCACGTCTACGAGCATAGCATGGCAATAGTAAAAGCAACGTAGAAGTAACTCCCAAGGGTTTGAATAGAAAACAGGTAATAGGTTCTACCTCAACTACTTACCAATACCCACAGTTTAATTAGATCCTAATCATGCAAATGTTGAGGGTTGAATCTAATGCATAAAAACTGGGTATGAACGGGATATGATCAAAGTGTTACTTGCCTTGCTGATGATCCGCAAAACCTAGCGATTCGAAGTAACAAGCGGCACACTCCGGGTACTCTATCGCAAACAAACAAGCATACAATCAGTACTCATCTAATGCACAGGTAAAACTCGAATGAAAGATCCAACCAGAAAGTTCAACTTAAGAACTCCGGTTTGCAAAAAGAATCAACTCGAAAGAAGCAACGAAAGTCAAACGGCGAAAGAAAGAAACTTCGTTTGCTAATCTGGATCTAGGTCAAATTTTACTGTAGCAAAAACTTGTTTGAGTAGGTTAAACGGAAAGAGAATTTCGAGACGAAACTCTGGGCGCTTGAATCGCCTGATTCCGATAAACGAGCGAGAAGTTAAACAGATTCGAAGATTCGATCAGAAATCGAATCTGAGAAAGTAATGAGAAAATCCGACGAAAAAGAAAAACGGACGAACGGTTAAAGAACGGACGTTCGTTAACAGAGAAAAACCGACGAACGCGTTCGTTAAAACGAATGGTTCAGTAAACGCTCGTAAAATAATAAAACCGAAAAAAACCGATCTAGGGTTTTTTTTAAAACGAAGGGTTTTTTTTACAGAAAACCGGTCAACGACGGGAACGGGCGGCGGCAGTACCTCGACGGCGGGCTCCGGCGGGGGCGGGGCTTGGTGGCGGGGCTCGGGGCTCGGGGAGGGCGCGAGGTGGCGGCGAGGGGCGGCGGCGGCGGCTTCCCGGCGGCGGCGACGAGCGGCGCGTGCGGGCGGGCGGTGGCGGCGATGTCGGCGGCGGCGGCTCGAGTTGAGGGAGAGAGAGGGGGGGCGGTATTTAAGGGGGGGGTGCGTCGGCGTGGGGAAGGGGGCACCCGAGGTGGCGGCGGCTCCCGTGCCCGGGACGGACTCCGGCGGCGAGCTCCCGTGTGGGAAGAGGAGAGGGCGCGGGCGGGCCATCGGCTGGGCCTTTGGCCCAGTCGGCGCGCGGGCGGTTTTTTTTTTTATAATTAGTTCCGTAGAGCATCTTTATAATCACCCAATTACATTGTGACGTTTGATAGCACACAAGGTATTCCTCCGGTATCCGGGAGTTGCATAATCTCATAGTCGAAGGAATATGTATTTGACATGAAGAAAGCAATAGCAATAAAACAGAAAGAACATTATGGTAAGCTAACGGATGGTCTTGTCCATCACATCACATTCTCCTAATGATGTGATCCCGTTTATCAAATGACAACTCATGTCAATGGTTAGGAAACCTTAACCATCTTTGATCAACGAGCTAGTCTAGTAGAGGCTCACTAGGGACACGGTGTTTTGTCTATGTATCCACACATATATCAAGTTTTCGGTTAATACAATTCTAGCATGAATAATAAACATTTATGATGATATAAGGAAATATAAAATAACAACTTTATTATTGCCTCTAGGGAATATTTCCTTCAGTCTCCCACTTGCACTGGAGTCAATAATCTAGTTCACATCGCCATGTGATTAACACCAATAGTTCACATCGCCATGTGATTAACACCCAAAGGGTTTACTAGAGTCAATAATCTAGTTCACATCGTCATGTGATAAACACCCAAAGAGTACTAAGGTGTGATCATGTTTTTCTTGTGAGAGAGGTTTAGTCAACGGGTCTGCCATATTCAGATCCTTATGTATTTTGCAAATTTCTATGTCTACAATGCTCTGGACGGAGCTACTCTAGCTAATTGCTCCCACTTTCAATATGTATCCAGATTGAGACTCAGAGTCATCTGGATCAGTGTCAAAGCTTGCATCGACGTAACCCTTTACGATGAACTCTTTGTCACCTCCATAATCGAGAAACATTTCCTTAGTCCTCTTTAGGTACCTAAGGATAATTTTGACCGCTATCGAGTGATCTACTCCTAGATCACTATTGTACCCCCTTGCCAAACTCATGGCAAGGTATACAATTAATAGGTCTGGTACACAGCATGGCGTACTTTATAGAACCTATGGATGAGGCATAGGGAATGACTTTTCATTCTCTCTCTACCTTCTGCCGTGGTTGGGTTTTGAGTCTTACTCAACTTCACACCTTGCAACACAGACAAGAACCCTTTCTTTGACTGGTCTATTTTTGAAGTTCTTCAAAAAAATTGCCAAGGTATGTGCTTTGTGAAAGTCCTATTAAACGTCTCGGTCTAACCCTATAGATCTTGATGGCCAATATTTAAGTAGCTTCACTGAGGTCTTTCATTGAAAAATTCTTATTCAAGTATCCTTTTATGCTATCCAGAAATTCTATATCATTTCCAATCAATAATATGTCACCCACATATAATATCAGAAATGCTACAGAGCTCCCACTCACTTTCTTGTAAATACAGGCTTCACCAAAAGTCTGTATAAAACCATATGCTTTGATCACCTCATCAAAGCGTATATTCCAACTCCGAGATGCTTGCACCAGTCCATAGATGGATCGTTGGAGCTTGCACAGTTTGTTAGCACCTTTAGGATCGACAAAAACCTTCCAGTTGCATCATATACAACTCTTCTGTAAGAAAACCATTAAGGAATGCAGTTTTGACATCCATTTGCCAGATTTCATAAAATGCGGCAATTGCTAACATGATTCAGACAGACTTAAGCATCGCTACGAGCGAGAAAATCTCATCATAGTCAACACCTTGAACTTGTCGAAAACCTTTTGCAACAAGTCGAGCTTTGTAGATAGTAACACTACCATCAGTGTCTGTCTTCCTCTTGAAGATCCATTTATTCTCAATGGCTTTCCGATCATTGGGCAAGTCCACCAAAGTCCACACTTTGTTCTCATACATGGATCCTATCTCAGATTTCATGGCCCCAAGCCATCTGTCAGAATCTAGGCTCATCATAGCTTCATCATAGTTCGTAGGTTTGCCATGGTCTAATAAGATGACTTCCAGGACAGGATTACCGTACCACTCTGGTGCGAAACGTGCTCTGTTTGACCTACGAGGTCCAGTAGTAACTTGATCCGAATAGTTGGTGTAGGCATCACAGGAACGGATTTCACTGATGTGCTACTTTCCAATTCGAGAGAAGGTACAATTACCTCATCAAGTTCTACTTTCCTCCCACTCACTTCTTTTGAGAGAAACTCCTTCTCTAGAAAGTTTCCATTCTTGGCAACAAATATCTTGCCTTCGGATTTGTGGTAGAAGGTGTACCCAATTGTTTCCTTAGGGTATCCTATGAGGACGCACTTCTCCGATTTGTGTTCGAGCTTATCAGGCTGAAGCCTTTTGACATAAGTGTCGCAACCCCAAACTTTAAGAAACGACAGCTTAGGTTTCTTGCCAAACCATAGTTCATACGGTGTCATCTCAACGGATTTAGACGGTGCCCTATTTAACATGAATGCAGCTATCTCTAATGCATAACCCCAAAAAGATAGTGGTAAATCGGTAAGAGACATCATAGATCGCACCATATCCAATAAAGTACGGTTACGACATTCGGACACACCATTACGCTATGGTGTTCCAGGTGGCGTGAGTTGTGAAACTATTCCACATTGTTTTAAGTGAAGGCCAAACTCGTAACTCAAATATTCGCCTCCGCGATCAGATTGTAGAAAATTTATTTTGTTGTTACGATGATTCTCCACTTCACTCTGAAATTCTTTGAACTTTTCAAATGTTTCAGACTTGTGTTTCATCAAGTAGATATACCCGTATCTGCTCAAATCATCTGTGAAGGTCAGAAAATAACGATACCCGCCGCGAGCCTCAACACTCATCGGACCGCATACATCAGTATGTATTATTTCCAATAAGTCATTAGCTCGCTCCATTGTTCCAGAGAACGGAGTTTTAGTCATCTTACCCATGAGGCATGGTTCGCAAGTATCAAATGATTCATAATCAAGTGATTCCAAAAGTCCATCCGCATGGAGTTTCTTCATGCGCTTTACACCAATATGACCTAAACGGTAGTGCCAGAAGTATGTTGCACTATCATTATCAACTTTGCATCTTTTGACATCAATATTATGAATATGTGTATCACTACGATCGAGATTCAATAAACCATTGTCATTGGGTGTATGACCATAGAAAGTTTTATTCATGTAAACAGAACAACAATTATTCTCTTACTTAAATGAATAACCGTATTGCAATAAACATGATCTAATCATATTCATGCTCAACACAAACACCAAATAACATTTATTTAGTTTCAACACTAATCCCGAAGGTAGAGTGAGTGTGTGATGTTTGATCATATCAACCTTGGAATCAATTCCAACACTCATCATCACCTCACCCTTAACTAGTCTCTGTTTATTCTGCAACTCCTGTTTCGAGTTACTAATCTTAGCAACTGAACCGGTATCAAATACCCAGGGGCTACTACGAACACTAGTAAGGTACACATCAATAACCTATATATCAAATATACCTTTGTTCACTTTGCCATCCTTCTTATATACCAAATATTTGGGGCAGTTTCTCTTCCAATGACCATTTCCTTTGTAGTAGAAGCACTTAGTTTCAGGCTTGGGTCCAGCTTTTGGGCTTCTTCACGGGAGCGGCAACTTACTTGCAATTCTTCTTGAAGTTCCCTTTCTTTATCTTGCCCTTTTTCTTGAAACTGGTGTTCTTGTTAACCATCAACACTTGATGCTCTTTCTTGATTTCTACCATCGCCGATTTCAGCATCGCGAAGAGCTCGGGAATCATTTTTTTCATCCCTTGCATATTATAGTTCATCACGAAGTTCTAGTAGCTTGGTGATAGTGACTGGAGAACTTTGTCAATCACTATCTTATCTGGAAGATTAACTCCCACTTGATTCAAGCGATTGTAGTACCCACACATTCTGAGCACATGCTCACTGGTTGAGCTATTCTCCTCCATCTTGTAGGCAAAGTACTTGTCAGAGGTCTCATACCTCTCGACATGGGCATGAGTCTGAAATACCAATTTCAACTCTTGGAACATCTTATATGCTCTGTGGCGTTCAAAACGTTTTTGAAGTCCCGATTCTAAGCCGTAAAGCATGGCGCACTAAACTATCAAGTAGTCATCATACCGAGCTTGTCAAACATTCATAACGTCTGCATCTACTCTTGCAATAGGTCTGTCACCTAGCGATGCATCAAGGACATAATTCTTCTGTGCAGCAATGAAGATAATCCTCAGATCACGGACCCAGTCCGCATCATTGCTACTATCATCTTTCAAATTTACTCTAGGAACATATCAAAAATATATAGGAGCTATATCGCGAGCTATTGATCTACAACATATATATGCAAATACCTTTATCAGGACTAAGTTCATGATAAATTAAGTTCAATTAATCAAATTACTTAAGAACTCCCACTTAGATAGACATACCTCAAGTCATCTAATGATACGTGATCCAAATCAACTAAACCATGTCTGATCATCACGTGAGATGGAGTAGTCATCAATGGTGAACATCTCTATGTTGATCATATCTACTATATGATTCACGTTCGACCTTTCGGTCTCCAGTGTTCCGAGGCCATGTCTGTACATGCCAGGCTCGTCAAGTTTAACCCGAGTATTCCGCATGTGCAAAACTATCTTGCACCCGTTGTATGTGAACGTAGAGTCTATCACACCCGATCATCACGTGGTGTCTCAACACGACGAACTGTCGCAACGGTGCATACTCAGGGAGAATACTTATACCTTAAAATTTAGTTAAGGGATCATCTTATAATGCTACTGCCGTACTAAGCAAAATAAGATGCATAAAAGATAAACATCACATGCAATCAAAATATGTGACATGATATGGCCATCATCATCTTGTGCTTTTGATCTCCATCTCCAAAGCATCGTCATGATCTCCATCGTCACCGGCTCGACACCTTGATCTCCATCGTTGCGTCGCGGTCGTCTCGCCAACTGTTGCTTCTACAACTATCGCTAACGCATAGTGATAAAGTAAAGCAATTACATGGATTTTTGCATTTCATACAATAAAGCGACAACCATAAGGCTCCTGCCAGTTGCTGATAACTTACAAAACATGATCATCTCATACAACAACGTATATCACATCATGTCTTGACCATATCACATCACAACATGCCCTGCAAAAACAAGTTGGACGTCCTCTACTTTGTTGTTGCAAGTTTTACGTGGCTGCTACGGGCTTCTAGCAAGAACCGTTCTTACCTACGCATCAAAACCACAACGTTGATTTATCAAGTTTGCTGTTTTAACCTTCAACAAGGACCGGCTGCAGTCAAATTTGATTCAACTAAAGTAGGAGAAATAGACACCTGCCAACCAACTTTATGCAAAACTAGTTGCATGTCTGTCGGTGGAACCGGTCTCATGAACGTGGTCATGTAAGGTTGGTCCGGGCCGCTTCATCCAACAATACCGCCAAATCAAAATAAGACATTGGTGGTAAGCAGTATGACGATCATCGCCCACAACTCTTTGTGTCCTACTCGTGCATATCATCTACGCATAGACCTGGCTCATGATGCCACTGTTGGGAAACGTAGCATGCAATTTCAAAAAAGTTCCCAAGCTCACGAAGATCTATCTAGGAGATGCATAGCAACGGGAGGGGGAGAGTGTGTCTACGTACCCTCGTAGACCGAAAGCGGAAGCGTTTGACAACGCGGTTGATGTAGTCGAACTTCTTTGAGCTCCAACCGATCAAGCACCGAACGTACGACACCTCCGAGTTCTGCACACGTTCAGCGTGATGACGTTCCTCACCTTCTTGATCCAGCAAGGCGTCGAGGAAGTAGAAGAGTTCCATCAACACGATGGTGTGGTGACGGTGATGGTGAAGTGATCCGCGCAGGGCTTCGCCCAAGCACCGCGAGAATATGACCGGGGGTGTAAACTTTGGAGGGGGGCACCGCACACGGCTAACAATTGATGTTGTGTGTGTTCTAGGCACCCCCTCCCCACATATATATAGGTGGGAGGGCAGGAGAGGCAGCCAGAGGCGCCCTAGGGTTGGCCTCCGCCCCCTAGGGGCCCTGCCTTGCCCTGCGCCCCCTTTCCATGTATGCATGAAGGGGAAGGAAAGAGGGGGGTGAGGGAAGGAAGTGGGAATCCTAATCCACACTTTCCTTTCCCTTCCCCCCTTCCCTTCTCCTCCTCCTATAGCCTTATAGGGCACACCAGCCCCTTGTGGGCTGGTGTGTTCCATCACAAGGCCCATATGGCCCATAGGATTGTCGGGGGTTCCTGAAACACCTTCCGGTGACCCGATATCCTCCGGAACACTTCCGGTGTCTGAATACCATCGTCCTATATATCAATCTTTTCCTCCCGACCATTTAGAGACTCCTCGTCATGACCGTGATCTCATCCAGGACTCCGAATAATATTCGGTCACCAAATCATATAACTCATATAATACTAAATCGCCATCGAACGTTAAGCGTGTGGATCCTACGGGCTCGAGAACTATGTAGACATGATCGAGACACCTCTCCTGTCAATAACCAATAGCAGAACCTGGATGCTCATATTAGCTCCTACATATTCTATGAAGATCTTTATCGGTCGTACCGTTATGACAAGATACGTTATTCCCTTTGTCCATTGGTATGTTACTTGCCCGAGATTCGATCGTTGGTATCTTCATACCTAGTTCAATCTCGTTACCGGCAAGTCTCTTTACTTGTTCCGTAATACATCATCTTGTAACTAAATCATTAGTCACTTTGCTTGCAAGGCTTCTTATGATGTGCATTACCGAGAGGGCCCAGAGATACCTCTCCGATACTCGGAGTGACAAATCCTAATCTCGATCTATGCCAACCCAACAAACACCTTCGGAGATACCTATAGAGCATCTTTATAATCACCCAGTTACGTTGTGATGTTTGATAGCACACAATGTATTCCTTTGGTATCTGGGAGTTGCATAATCTCATAGTCGAAGGAATATGTATTTGACATGAAGAAAGCAATACAAATAAAACTGAACGATCATTATGCTAAGCTAACGGATGGGTCTTGTCCATCACATCATTCTCCTAATGATGTGATCCTGTTTATCAAATGACAACTCATGTCAATTGTTAGGAAACCTTAACCATATTTGATCAACGAGCTAGTCTAGTAGAGGCTCACTAGGGACACCGTGTTTTGTCTATGTATCCAGACATGTATCAAGTTTCCGGTTAATACAATTCTAGCATGAATAATAAACATTTATCATGATATAAGGAAATATAAAATAACAACTTTATTATTGCCTCTAGGGCATATTTTCTTCACATCCTTGGAAGTCAAATCGCTCGAAGTGTTGGCTACTAAGGTGGTCTAGGCTCCTCTCTTTCATGTTGACTTGAAGCAGACCTTAGTAGATGATATGAGCTCGATTAGTAGTGTGCCACCAATTGTTGAGCAAAGAGTTGAAATGCAAGCCGCTAATGCAATGAGCCAACCTCATGTTAGCCAATCAAATAAATTTGAGGTGAAAGATATTCAACATGGAAATGAATAAGTTGATTGTGTCAATGAGTATCCCCAATATGAGTTTGAGGGTGGTGCACCAATCAATGATGATGGCCATGACTCCGATTAAGAGGATGAGAGGTACCACAACATTATTGGTGACATAGAGGCTCAAGTCAGGCGCAAGGATACGGACCCTGGCATTATTTATCAGCGCGCTTGTGTGGATGACTCGGATGATGAAGTCCTGGTGAATGAGTTGGGCGAAGATGGTTTCACGGAGAAAGAAGCAGAGTGGTACACAAAAATCACCAGTAGGGATCACAAAGTGCCCTTCTTTTGTGATGTTAGCCTTGCGCATAAGGCTATAGTTAATGGTGGCATGAGTAAGACAACTGAGGCTATACCATTCCCAAGTAGCACTAGTAGCGCGAGCTGCTATAGAAATGGTTTTTAACACCTTTCCGCGGTGGCATTTTAAATCGTCGCCTTGCCAGTGTGGGCGATAGGGGGGGGTCCTTCCCACACGACCCAGAAACCGTCGGGGATAGGCCCTCCGGTCACACTGTGACGCCCAGATAATTAAGCTACAGTAATTCCCTGCTAATGATGCCACGTCACCACGATTACTGTTGTTAAACTCACGTTGGTTCGAAACCAATTCAAATTCGAATTCAAAATCAAGTCACAATAAAGGTTTTCAAATATTAAAACTATAATGTTCGAGATGTGCCAAATAATTCATACGTAATATTGGTGGATAAACCAAGTCTTTATAAAAAGTTTAAATGCACTAAACTAAACAAAACAGTAGCAAATACAATTATTTGAATGCTTTTAAAATAACAAACAAATGTTAAACTAGTTTATTTAGTCAACCAACTTTTTAAGGCAGTGGGTTATTCTAAGACATTAATTTAGGAGCTATTGTTAGATTTTCACAAAGCTAAAGAAATTAAAAGTAAAATAAAACCAGAATAAAATAAAATACGAAAAGAAAAGAAAAACAAACAAGAAAAATAAAAAAAGAGGAGAAGAACTCCCTCTGCTGGGCTGTGGTCCAGCTGGCCTCTGGGCCGCCAAGCCCAACCGCCCCCATCGCCCCACCTTATCCCCTGGGCGACCGAACCCTAGCAGTTCAACCCCCCACTCCCCCCACGTTCGGTCTCTCCCTCTCCTCCTTCCCCCGATCCAGATCCGGATCGGGAAGGGGAACGAACCCACGGCCGCGCCCGAGCCCGACGCGCCCCGCTGCTCGACGCCGACGCCGGAGCCGTCCCTCGCCGCAGCCGCTCATCTCCCTGTCGCTCGGCCGTCCTCGTCCTCCTCCCCGAACGGCCTCCACGAGCCCGCGCTACCGACTCGACGGACCGCCACCTCACCGGACTGCCTCCCCGTCGCCGTCGCGTCCCCGTCGTCCTCCTCAAGCCCTGCTGCCCTTGTCCCTACATCCCGCGGTGAGGCCCGGCCTATTCCCCTCCGCCCTCGCGCACCGTTAGCCGCGGCCGCGATGCCGCACCCCGTCCGGCCGGCCCGTCGCCTAGCGCCTCCCTACCCCGCTCGCATCCCCTGGCCACGCTACTCCGTCGCCTCCCCGTGTGCCCTGACCATAGCGCCGCCTCGCTCGCTCCTGGTCGCGCCCACTGCAAGCCGCCGTTGCTTCTCGGGCTCCCGCCTCGCCGCTGGCTCGTGTCGCCGCTGCCCCGCCCGGCCACCACGCCCTAGCTCCGCCCAGCTTCTGCTCGCCGCGAAGACGCGCCCGCGCGCGAACCACGTCGCCCCGCGGCCTCTGCCGGTCGCCGCTGCCCGATGCTCCACCCTGCCGCTGGCCTCCTGCAGCCACCACCGCCGCCCGCGACTACCGTCGCCGTCCACCGCTGTTGGCCGGCGCCCGGGTCCAGTCGCGCGCGCCCCGCCACCGGCGCCGGCGTGCGTCGTGCGCGCCCCGCGCCCTCTCGGGCACGCGCCCGTTCGGGCTACGCCCGCACCCAGCGCCCGCTAGCCCACTAAGGCCCCTAGGGCCAATGACATGTGGGGCCCAGCCCAAAATGTTTTATATAAAAAAGAATTAAAATAAGTAAATATTAATTAATTAATTAATTAATTTTGTTTAATTAACCTAATTAACTGTTGTTAATTAACTAAACAGTCAATGACAGCTGGGACCCACATGTCAGTTTGACCCAGTCAACACCCTGTTGACTGCTGACGTCATGCTGACATCATGATGCTAACATCATGATGATGTCAGCATACACTATTATGGATAATGTTGAATTAAAATAATTAAATAAATTCTAAAAATTATTAAATCTTTTAAAATTAACATAAAATAAACCGTAGCTCGGATGGGAAAACCTTGTACATGAAAGTTGCTCAGAACGACGAGACGAATCCGAATACACAGCCTGTTCGTCCGCCACACATCCCTAGCATAGCAAACACGCAACTTTCCCCCTCCAGTTCATCTGTCCGAAAACGCGAAACACCGGGAATACTTTCCCGGATGTTTCCCCCCTTCACTGGTATCACCTACTACCGCGTTAGGGCACCCCTAGCAACGCTCATTGTCGTGTCATGCATCGTCATGCATATGTTTGCATTATATTTATTGTTTCTTCCCCCTCTTCTCTCGCTAGACTCCGAGACCGACGCCGCTGCTACCCAGATCGACTACTGTGTTGACGACGCCTCCTTCTTGCCAGAGCAACCAGGCAAGCGCCCCCTTGATCACCAGATATCGCCTATTCTTCTCTCTACTGCTTGCATTAGAGTAGTGTAGCATGTTACTGCTTTCCGTTAATCCTATCCTGATGCATAGCCTGTCCTTGTTACTACTGTCGTTACCTTTACCTGCAATCCTACATGCTTAGTATAGGATGCTAGTATTCCATCTGTGGCCCTACATTCTTGTCCATCTGCCATGCTACACTATCGGGCCGTGATCACTCGGGAGGTGATCACAGGTATATACTTATGTACATATTATATGATACATGTGGTGACTAAAGTCGGGTCGGCTCGTAGAGTACCCGCAAGTGATTTCGATGTGGGGGGCTGAAAGGACAGGTGGCTCCATCCCGGTAGAGGTGGGCCTGGGTTCTCGGAGGCCCCCGACGGTTACTTTGTGGCGGAGCGACAGGGCAGGTTGAGACTACCTAGGAGAGAGGTGGGCCTGGCCCTGGTCGGCGTCCGCGGTTACTTCATAATAACACGCTTAACGAGATCTTGGTATTTGATCTGAGTTGGGTCGTTGACCTTATACGCACTAATCGCCACGTCGGACAAGATATGGGCAACCGGCGTCGTGGTATCAACCAAAGCCTTCATGACGTCAGCGACTGAGCGGCGCGCGCCGGATTGGACTGGAACACCTGCTCTTGTATTAGGGAGGCTAGGTCTGCTTCCGGCCGCCCACGCAACATGCATGTGTGCAATGGGCGATGGGACCAGACCCCTACACCATAGGATTTAGACCGACATGCTGACCTCTCTGTTGTGCCTAGGTAGGGCTGCGACGTGTTGATCTTCCGAGGCTGGGCATGACCCAGGAAAGTGTGTCCGGCCAAAGGGGATCGAGCGTGTCGGGTAATGTGGTGCACCCCTGCAGGGAAGTTTATCTATTCGAATAGCCGTGATCTTCGGTAACAGGACGACTTGGAGTTGTACCTTGACCTTATGACAACTAGAACCGGATACTTAATAAAACACACCCTTCCAAGTGCCAGATACAACCCGGTGATCGCTCTCTAACAGAGCGACAAGGAGAGGATCGCCTGGTAGGATTATGCTATGCAATGATACTTGGTGAACTTACCATCTACGCTCTTCTACATGCTGCAAGATGGAGGCTGCCAGAAGCGTAGTCTTCGACAGGACTAGCTATCCCCCTCTTATTCTGGCATTCTGCAGTTCAGTCCACCAATATTGCCCCTTTACAGAGATACCCACGCATAAGTAGTGTAGATCCTTGCTTGCGAGTACTTTGGATGAGTACTCACGGTTGCTTTTCTCCCCCTTCCCCCCTTTCCTTTCTTGCTGGTTGTCACAACTAGATGCTGGAGCCCAGGAGCCAGACGCCACCATCGACGACGACCCCTACTACACCGGAGGTGCCTACTACTACGTGCAGGCCACTGACGATGACCAGGAGTAGTTTAGGAGGATCCCAGGCAGGAGGCCCGCGCCTCTTTCGCTCAGTATCCCAGTTTGTTCTAGCCTTCTTAAGGCAAACTTGTTTAACTTATGTCTGTACTCAGATATTGTTGCTCCCGCTGACTCGTCTATGATCGAGCACTTGTATTCGAGCCCTCGAGGCCCCTAGATTGTATTATGATGCTTGTATGACTTATTTTACTTTTTAGAGTTGTGTTGTGATATCTTCCCGTGCGTCCCTGATCTTGATCGTACACGTTTGCGTGTATGATTAGTGTATGATTGAATCGGGGGCGTCACACACACACACTGGGCAAAATGAGCTCGTGTGCGATCGGGGTAGCCATCACATACAATTACACAGGCCCAATCGTTTCCGTTCGTAAGTACATCCCACAAAGTGAATCCCAGTGAAATGTTTCCCTTCGTATCTATATCCCACACACTCAATCCAAGGAATATGTTTCCATTCATATGTACATCCCATACAGTCAATCCAAGAAGAACGTTTTCATTCGTATGTATATCCCACACGATGAATCTCAAACAAACGTTTCCGTTCGCACGTACATCACACACACTTTTTTCCATCAAAACATCTGTGATAGCATTGCCATTGCAGACGATATTAACAATTTTATCGTTTGCATTATTGAATGCATCACACACGGTGCCTAGAAGAATCTGTGTGCCATGAGCTGTTCATCACACACACTTTTTATGTGGAAAACGTTTGCGCAAGGTGCCCTAACACAAACAGTTTTCAAGAGGAAGTCATGTGTGATTGTTCATTGATCCAACACGTTTTCCTAGAAATTGTGTGGGTTTTCTGAGGTCATCACCCGCGGTGTTGTCTCAATAACCGTTTGTAATATAAAAACCCAATAAGCAGGCTGATTGGCCTATTATTAGTAATCCATTTATTAATCAAATTGACATTTCATATTAAGCATAGAATATATTTCATTTTCGTATTACGGAACCATGATTTCATAATTGAAATACATCTGGGTAGAACATCACATAGCTTCAGCACTCAGTTACACCATATAGGCATATAGCTAGCTACTGTTGGGGAACGTAGCATGCAATTTCCAAAAAATTCCTACGATCACGCAAGATCTATCTAGGAGATAGATAACAAAGAGAAGGGGAGAGTGTGTCCACGTACCCTCGTAGACCGAAAGTGGAAGCGTTAGATTAACGCGGTTGATGTAGTCGAACGTCTTCGCGATCCAACCGATCAAGTACCGAATGTACGGCACCTCCGAGTTCAGCACACATTCAGCTCGATGACGTCCCTCGAACTCTTGATCCAGCAGAGGGTCGAGGGAGAGTTTCGTCAGCACGACGGCGTGGTGATGTGATCCACGCAGGGCTTCGCCTAAGCACTACGTGAATATGACCGGAGGAGTAAACCGTGAGAGAGACGCCGCACACGGCTTGGAACAATTGTTGTGTCTCCAAGGGGTGCCCAGCCCACGTATATAAAGGAGGTAGAGGGAGGGAGGCAGCCCTAGGGGCGCGCCAAGGAGAGGGGAGTCCTACTAGGACTCCTAGTCCTAGTAGGATTCGCCCCCTTCTATTCCTTCTCATGGAGGGGGAAAGGAGGAAGGAGTAGGAGGAGAAGAAGGAAAGGGGGCGCCACCCCCTTCCCTACTCCACTTCGGCCTCCTTCCATGGGAGGGACGCGCCACCCCTATGTGGGCTGGTGCGCCTCCCTCTTATGGCCCATAGGGCCCATAACTTTCCCCCCCCGGGGGGGGGGGGTACTGGTAACCCCCCGGAACTCCGATATGTACCCGGTACCCCTCGAAACCCTTCTGGTGTCCGAATACTATCATCCAATATATCAATCTTTACCGCTCGACCATTTCGAGACTCCTCATCATCTCAGTGATCTCATCCGGGACTTTGAACAATCTTCAGTCACCAAAACACATAACTCATAATACAAATCGTCATCGAACTTTAAGCGTGCGGACCCTACGGGTTCGAGAACTATGTAGACATGACCGAGACACATCTCTGATCAATAACCAACAGCGGAACCTGGATGCTCATATTGATTCCCACATATTCTACGAAGATCTTTATCGGTCAAACCGCAATGACAACACACGTCATTCCCTTTGTCATCGGTATGTTACTTGCCCGAGATTCGATCGTCGGTATATTCATACCTAGTTCAATCTCGTTACCGGCAAGTATGTTTACTCGTTCTGTAATGCATCATCCCATAACTAACTCATTAGTCACATTGCTTGCAAGGCTTATAGTGATGTGCATTACCGAGAGGGCCCAGAGATACCTCTCCGATACTCGGAGTGACAAATCCTAATCTTGATCTATGCCAACCCAACAAACACCTTCGGAGACACCTGTAGAGCATCTTTATAATCACCCAGTTACGTTGTCACGTTTGATAGCACACAAGGTGTTCCTCCGATATTTGGGAGTTGCATAATCTCATAGTCAGAGGAATATGTATAAGTCATGAAGAAAGCAATAGCAATAAAACTTAACGATCATTATGCTAAGCTAACGGATAGGTCTTGTCCATCACATCATTCTCCCAATGATGTGATCCCATTCATCAAATGACAACACATGTCTATGGTTAGGAAACTTAACCATCTTTGATTAACGAGCTAGTCAAGTAGAGGCATACTAGGGACACTTTGTTTTGTCTATGTATTCACACATGTATCAAGTTTCCGGTTAATACAATTCTAGCATGAATAATAAACATTTATCATGATATAAGGAAATATAAAATAACAGCTTTATTATTGCCTCTAGGGCATATTTCCTTCAGCTACCCCATTACACGACTGCACCAGCACCAAGTTTCACATGCAACGTCTATAACATTTGGAAATTAACATCATAGACGGTAGATAGACAGATGAATCTCATCCAGAAAACTGCTGAAGTGGAAGGCGAATATTGAGCCTTCATTGATGTTGAAGGTCCTTGCAACTTTAGGCCAGTGCATGTGGATGATTGACAATCCATCCTTCGTCCTCTTGAGAAACTTCAATATTGTACCGTGGATGTTGTATGGATACCTTCCTCGCCTCCTGACCATACAGGTGGTTTGAGAGGTAATCATCAGTGAACTGCTTTGGAAAGGCCTGAAAACAAAGATATGCATAGATATCTTCTCTAAATTTGGAAATGGCGCAAAGGAATAAAAAAGACAAGGTATAATAGTTAGTACCATCCTATAGTGCACTGATGTCTTCTTCACTGTGCAGGCAAAGATGTTGTTGTTTTTCGTTGCTAGTTTCTTTATCCTAACAATCTTTCTGAGTTTCTCGATTTGACTGATATTCATGGACAACTCATTTCCCCATATGCAAAATGGGTCGTATAGTGGGTCAAAACCTCAGACAGCAGGACCTACATGTGCAAGACCAAAAAACTTAAAACCTAAATATTAGAATGGTTCCTGCAATTGCACAATAATGTGCTATTAGACAAAGGACCATGCATGTGCAAACCTCGATTGTAAACCTCAGTGCTTCCCATTGTTTCCCTGCAGGTGTACCTGCCCCAGGGGGGCGGCTGAGCCTTTGACCACCCCGAGAAGGGCCTGGTGGGTGCGAGCTGGTCGTAAGGCACCTGGAGCAGGTTGAAGGTCTCCACGGAGAGGACGTTAAGGCCGGCGCCGCCGTCGACGAGGGTCTTGATGACCGCGACGTTGCTGATGGTGGGCGTGCATAGCATGGGGAGCGTGCCCGCAATGACCGCAGTCTTGGGATGATCCCTGAAGTCGAAGGTGATGTCGGCCTCAGGCCTAGCATGGCCCCAAGAAGCCTCATGTTGCAGCCGAGTGGTGCTTGCTCGATAGAAGAACTGCTTGACGTGGCGGCCAGAGGAAGGCGCCTGCGACCCACCGATGATGCATGCAACTGCATGGGGCGCTGGCGCCACGAAGCATGCAATGAACCAGTCGCAGAGCTCCTCCCAAGAGGAGATCGAGGCGTCCGGGAGGCCACAAAGTCAAGATCGAGGGGCCTCCGTGAGGTCCAGGGGGAGCCAGTTTTCCATGGCCTTGTCGTCGGTACCCGCCGCTTGGATGGCCTGCGTGTACAGCTCAAGGAACTCTTTGGGGTCCGCAGCGCCATCATACCGTGGGGCAGCACTGGCCTGAACTTCGCGGGCCACATCACCCGGCGCAGGCCGGGGATGAAGGCCGGGCAGCCCGTGGCGCTCCCATAGGCCTCAGGCGGCCAGACCTGCGGGACAACGTCCACCATGGAAACAACGAGGCGAGGGGGAGCGTGGTTGGTGAAGAGGCAGAGCTTCGACAGGCCCCTACCTGGCGCGCCAAATGTCGGATTCAGGGCTTCGCAGACCCAAAAAAGGTTCGAACTCTAAGGCGTGTGCGAAGATCTCCCCTAGGCTAATCTCAAGCTCACCACCCCACGGCCTAGCCTCGTCGAGTTCGTGCGAGCAGGGAAGAAGATGGACACGGCAGTTTACCCAGGTTCGGCCCACCTTCCGGTGTAAAACCCTACTCCTGCTTTGTGGTGGATTGGCCTCACGAGGAGGCTAAGGATGAACTAGTACAATGGTTGAGCCGCCTCGCGAGGGCTCGGTAAGTGTGGGTGGTAGTGGATCTGATCTGGGACTCTCTTCCCGGAACCCGAATCCCCCTCTACGGTGGTGGCTAGCCTATACTTATAGTGGCCTTGGTCCTCTTCCCTTAAAACTTAGTCGGGAAGGGATAACACAACAACCAATTTGAAAGGGGACAAGAAGTACATCTAATCCGGACGAAAGGTGGTCTTCGCTTGCAAAGCTTCTGGTCGTGATGCAGAGGTGGGCTCGGCGATGACAACCGTCCTGCCGAGCTCGTGGTCTTGCTCTCGTTGCACCAGAATGGAAACCTTCGGGGGTTCCTTGGGAACCCGCGTTCGTCCTTGACTCCTTAGAGCCAAAGAGAAAACTGTCTCCTCTGCACCTGCTGGCGCCCGCCTGGTCCTTGGTCGTCATGGCTCACGTCATCACAGCCTCGTGAGGTTGGGCACCTGCATAGAAATCACCGCTCCTCGGGAGGAAGGCTTGGTGTCGGGTGGTAGGTGCGACATATGCCAACGGGAGGCTTATCATAGTGGGTGCCAGTAAGACGTCGCCGGTGCCTGGAAACGGGATGAGGCGAAGACATGCACGCCGGCGAATCTTACCCAGGTTCGGGGCTCTCCGTGGAGATAACACCCCTAGTCCTGCTCTGCGGGGTCTCCGCATGATCACTAGATGGAATTGAGTAGCTACAAATGCTCCTTGAGCTGTGGGGTTCAAGGGAGAAGAAGAGCAAGGCTAGCTCTTACTTCCCTCTCTCTATGGTGTGTGTGTAACTCTAAGAAGCCAACCCTTTGCATGGGTGTCCCGGGGGGTTTCTATAGGCCTACCCCCCGGGGGTACAATTGTAATCCGGCTGGGCGCTGGTCCCAGCCGTCAGTGTCTACGCTCGCCGGCTTCTCCGCCGGCCGTTGGGGCCCGCCGACTGGCGGGTCCTGCCGGCTGCCGGCCCCTTGGTCGACACGCCGGCCCCACCGCCTAGGGTCTTGTCGGCGGCTGCTTACTGTAGCCTCGCCCCTGATGACGAGGGCTCCGTCGAGGTAAGCGTGGCTACAGTGTGCCGCCTCGAGGGCTCTCACTTTAGCCTTACCTCGTCTTGTCTCCTTAATGTGCACATGCTTCGAGGGAGGGGGTAGCCGGCTACGCCCTTGGCCGACTGGGGAAGGCCGGGCCGCCTTCGCGCCTCTCTCTGGCTGAAGGGGCCCGCCGCCCGTGGTCCGTACTGGCATCTGTCGTGGGTGACATTGAGGCCAGCATGGCTACAGTGCCGAGCCGGACGGGAGATGGCCGTCCCGTACGGCGTCCTGTGGCCATGCCTGCCTCGGGCTTCGGGGGTAATGGGCCGCACTGTGACCACACCCCGTCTTGTCACCGTTATGTGGGTGTGGTCTTGGTGGGTGCGGTCGTGGCCGGCTTCTTGGAGTCGGCGCTCTTCGTGGCCGGCTCCAGGGAGTCGGCGTTCTTCATGGCCGGCTTTGGGGAATCGACATCCTCTATGGCCGGCTTCCCGGAGTCGGCCATCCCGTGGTTATCTTGGGGGGAGGTTGCTGAGGATGGGTCGCCTTCTGAGAATCGGCTTCAGAGGTAGCCGGCCGGGGAAGGCGGCCCAATGCTTGAAATGCTCGAAGGCCCAAAGGCCTGATAATTCTTTGGAATAACCAGGGGCAGTCGGTTAGGCTACCCGTGGCTATTTACACCGACATAGTCCCCGAAGCTGATTGGGCTTCGAGGTTGGGTAGGAGTTGAGAAGCTCGATCAGCTTCCTATCTTGACAAGCCGGCAGCTGGGAGCCGGCTTTGGTTAGGCGCGTCGTCTTGGCCAAAAAAATTCGAAGTCGGAGGGCGGGAGCTCGCTAGCGCGTGCACCGGGCCGCGGGCCGGCCACTTGCCGCCTGCGGACCACGTGGCCTCTCTAGGCTAAAAAGCCTGCCAGCCCACGCGCGCGACGGGACGTCGCTGCAGGGCGGGGGCCCGCCAGCCCACGCCCTGGCCCAGGCGTGGATTCTCTGCGACCCGAAGCCGCCCGCATGTCTTCCTGCGGCGGTTTCGACACGCCTTTAGGGCGCAGTAATCGCGAGGCGTGGGGGGAGTGGGTGCAGTTAATCCCACGTCTCACCCCACGTCCGGCCTCCCCGGCTTCACCTTGCGAAGCTATAAGTAGGGAGAGGGGGAGAGTGGCAGGCTCTCGCACGCTCCTCCTCTTTCCGCCACCTTCTTCCTCATGCCGTCTCTTGCAACATCGCCTCGCCGCCGCGCTCTTCCACTACTCGTTCCTCCGCCGCGCGCTCGTTTTCGCCATGCCTCCCGCCACGGAGCAGTATGGCGGGGATTGGGACGGCTCCAATATCCACGAGGATCACGTCGAATTCCTCCGCAAGACGCGGCGGCTGCCCGGCGCGGACAAGGTGGAGGTTCGTCTCGCTCCGGCGAAGGAGATTACACCGGAGCCGCGGGAGGGCGAGCGGGTGGTCTTCCGCTCGCATTTCTTGTGCGGCCTCGGCCTGCCCGTGAGCGCCTTCTTCCGCTCTTGGCTTGAGTTCTACCAGCTCCAGCCGCACCACCTCACCCCGAACGCGGTGGTGCTGCTGTCTGCCTTCGTCACCTTGTGCGAAGGCTACCTCGGCGTCCTCCCTACCCTCGAGCTCTGGGGGGAGTTCTTCCAGTCCAAGCTGGGCACGCGCATGCAGGGCGTGCCGGCTCAGACTGGCGCCTTCATTGCGATGCGGAGGGTGGCTGCCGACAACCCCTTCCCCGTCATCACGCTGATCCAGTCGGTGAAGTTATGGCAAAAGTCGTACTTCTACGTCAGGAACGTCGCCCCGCGGGGCGACTACGTCAACCTGCCGGCTTACGTAGCCGGCCCACCGGTGGGCAGGCGGCCCCAGTGGTCATACCGGGCCGTGACGCTGACGCCGGCTGGAAACGCGGCCATCGCCCGAGTGCGAGTGATGATCCAGTCGGTGGGCTTGTCGGGGCCCGACCTGCTAGCCGCCTTCGTCACGCACCGGGTACTCCCGCTCCAGAGCCGCCCTCATCTGATCTGTCAGATGAGTGGCCAGCTCGATCCGAGCCAGATGTGTACCAAAGACATGCCGCACGACGAGGTGGCCTACATGGTGAACTACCTCGCGAACTGCAAACTCTCCGCAGAGTGGCAGTTCGGCAAGGAGCCATATAGCCGAGCCAATCCGCCGCCCACGGTATGTTCTCCTCGTCTCTTCTTCTTCTCTCAGTTATATCGCCGAATTCCTTTGGCCGACTCTGACTAGTTGGCTTGTCTTCGACAGAGCCCTCTTCTTCGGCCTACCTGCGGGTCGGACGCGGAGCGCCAATTCGTCCCCGACCAGACGGAGCACGATCTGGAGGACCCGACTTGGGGGCGGCTGCTATGGACGACAACACCGAGCCGGGTGGTGGCCGAGCCGGCGGCGAAGCAGGCGGCTCCGGGCATGGAGTCAGCTTCGACGACTGGCCGGACGACGACGAGGCCGAAGTCGTCCCGCGCCGTCAGCCAGCGTCTGGCCGCGGCGTGGGTTCCTCCGCTGCACCACCTGCTCGGGGCGGCGGGCAAAAGCGTTGTGCCGCGCAGGGTTTGTTCGGCAGTCGGACGAAGAAGCCCCGAGGTGGGCCAACGGCGACTAGGCGGGAGGAGGCGGCCGCGAAGGCGGCTCGCTTCCGCAGGACGGTGAAGCAACCGCAGACGGTGTTGGCGTAAGTTCAAACTCCTTCGTGTACTCTTTTTTCCTTTCTCTTGTGGCTCCTGAATCCTTGTCTTTTTCTCCAAACAAACAGAGCTCCATTGTCGCTCGAGCGGGCGGCTGCCGCCTCCGTCGTTGAGTCGCCGAGGGGATCTGGGAGCACCACTCGCCGCGTGGACCCCCGTGCCGACCTTTAGGCGGCGACGGAACGGAACGCGCGGGAAGTGCGGGAGGAGCAGGAGGCGCGGGAGGCGGAGGCACGGAAGATGGCCGCCGCCCAGGCAGCGCAGGAGGAGGAGGCGGCGAAGGCGCGCGCCGACGCCGCAGCCAAGGCCCAAGCAGAGGCTGCAGCTGCGACGATGGCGGAGGAGGCCTTGTTGGTCACCCCACTGCGCGTCGCAGCACCTGGGGCCCCGGAGCCTCCGCCAGAAGAAGCCGGCAGTGATCATCCGGGGCTGGAGAGGGACGACGACGTCGTCATCCTGGGGAGGGCGCCGGTGCCGACCCCGCCGGCTGGGACGGCTCAAGGCGGCCGGCCTGATCTACCGCCTGCGTAGTCGGCGGGGGGCGAGCCGGCCGCGAGGACTGAGCTGGCGGTCCGGATGCCGCCGAGGCGGCGTGCGGGGAGGGCTGCGTCAGAGCCACAGAAGGCTGCGTCGGAGCCGCAGCTGGCCGCGGGCTCCATCTCGTCGGCCCAGGATGTGGAGGCGGCCAGCGCCACCTCGGGGTGGACGCCGGGTGGAGGGACGGCCGTGATGAACGTGGCCGCGCAGGACGTCCGGACCCGGCTCCAGGCCCAGGCGACAGCGCTGAGGCAGTACACCGACGAATTCCTTGCAACGCGGGCGACCATCCGGGTTAGTCTTCTTATCTTGCTTCTTCTTGATTTTGGTTTCTTCCGTGGGGGCGCGTCAGCGCACCCACTGGGTGTAGTCCCCGAGTTCCGAGTCGGCTGCTGAGCAGGCGGCTTGGAACTTCTTAGTGGATTTGGCTTTGCTATTCTTGTCCTTACTTCGATCTTCTGCCTGTCTTGCAGGACTACCACAATCTTCGTGCAGCTGCCTTCAACTCCCAGGCTCGGGAGCTGACCCAGAAGACCGCCGACCTAACTGATAGCCGGGGTAAGTGTTTCGTCCTTTATCTCATGTGGGGGCGCATCAGCGCACCCACTGGGTGTAGTCCCCGAGATCCGGGCCGACTGCTGAGCAGTCGGGTCGGATCTTTCTTGACGACTTCCTCTTATTGCTTCTTCTTTTTCTGCCGTCCTTGCAGCGGCCAACGCCAACCTGAGGGTGTAGCTGGGAAGTTCTCAGACTGCCCTTCGTGCCAAGGAGGCTGAGTTCGCCGCCTTGGTGCAGGAGCGTGACCGCCTGGCCAAGAGGTTGGCCGACCAGGAGGAGAGTCATAAGGCGGCTCTGAAGGCGGTGCAGGACCGTGAGGCCACCCTCCAGGCCGAGTACGAGACAGAAGCGACTGGCTGGTCTAAAGCAAGGCAGACTCTGATCAATGGCTATGGTCAGGTCGAAGATCTGGTTGATGGTAAGCCGCCTACTTCTTCGTCCTTTCTTGCCGTCTGCCGCTTTTGGCTCGTTTTCTGACTTGGTGTTTTCTCTTCTTTCTCTTTCTTTCTTGCACAGAGTACTTCCCTGGCTACTCTACCGCCGCCAACCAGATCATCGAGGCCCGCCGCCAAGCGCGAAGGCAGGCTGGCTTCGAGATCGCACCAAGCGCTGGCCGTTCGCTGGAGGAGCAGCTCTTGGCGATCCAGGCCCGTATCCAGCCGGCTCACCGACTGCTCCGCCGGCTTCAGCGTGCCGGGCGCAAGTATTGGCCGCCCTCTGGCCCGGCGAAGTGGTGCCCCGCACCCCCAGTCGGACTGCCGACTGGCTGGAGGTGGCGGTGGGTCGCTTTGAAGCCTGGAAGGCCTCGGCGGCTCGGTCCGGCGCCAGGTGGGCGCTGGAGTTCGTCAAGGCCTGGTACCCGGGCCTGAGTCTGGACCAGCTGGCTACCTGGCGGCAGCAAGCCGACACGGAGCTGGAGCCGGCGCGGCCGGCTATCATCCGGCGGGCTTCGGCGATCGCCGACTACACCGACACCAGCGTCTTCGCCCCTGAGGTAGATGACAACGGTGTCGCCCAGCCGGAGGAGTGGTTCGGGCTGAACCCGGCAGATGGTGAAGACTCGGCGGAGGAGATCGATTCCAGCGACGAGGGCGAGGAGGAGGAGGAGGAGGGTGAAGACGCCGAGCCGGATGGTGGAGCGGCCGGCCGGCCTCAGCCTGACCGCGCCTCCAGCACCACGTCGCGCGCGGGTGCGTCGCCTGCCACCGGTGGTGACCAAGCCGAGACCCGCCAGCCGGCCACTCCTTCGACCGGCGACGCCATCTCCACCGACCAGCCTGGCTCCCGCACCGCGCCTTAGTCTAGTCTGCTATCTCTTGTTTTCCTGTCTTGTCACTTTTGGAACAATATTCTGTTAAGTCTGCACAATTCCACCCACTGGGGGTGTATTCGAACTATGCCGCTTGCCGGCCTGTTGGGGGCTTTATATGTATATATGACTTTATGCATGCATTTGGCTTTTCCTCGTTCTTTGCTTTTCATCCTTCTGTTGTTTCCTTTGCCGCCCTCCCTTTGTTTCCGCCTCCCCAGTCGGACAGTTGCTCTGCAATCTGTGGCTGGAGAAGTGCTTGGCCAATTGGGAGGGCAAGTACTCTAGCTTTGTTGGATTTAGAGCTAAGTGTTTAGGAAGCCGGCCAGTCGGCTGTTCTGACAGCCAGCAGGCGTGGTTGGAGGCCGTCTTTTCGCTATATAAGTTCATTGGTCCTTAGCCGTTTTTCGTGTGGGCGTCCTTTCTGCCTTGGCTCTTGCTAGTCGGACAGTCGGTTCTTCGAGCTGCGACTTTCAACAAGAGGGGACTCGGGAGCCGGCACACTACTTGTCTGACTTCAGGTAGAACTTTTAATATAGCTCAAGGCGGCCAGTCCCCGGGCCGACTAGTCGAACCCGGTGCCAGACAAGAAATCAAATGTAATAATACATTCATGGATATGACAATCGTCATTCATAAATAAAGGCAGTCCCCGAGTGCTCCTCGGGGAGCCTGTGGGTTCGTACTTAATACAAAAGGGTAGCATGATACATACTGCTTTCAACTGTAAAATCTTCTCAGGAGGTTCGCGTTCCATGGTCGCTCCGACTCCTTGCCGGAGTCATCTCTCTTGCATGCTCTTGGTTTTTGCGCATCGATCAAGTAGTAGGAGTCGTTGCCGAGTGCCTTGCTGACGACGAAGGGGCCTTCCCAAGAGGCCGAGAGCCTGTGCTGGCCGGCTGTTCGCTGGATCAGCCGAAGCACAAGGTCGCCCTCTTGGAAGGATCTTGGCTTGACCTTGCGGTTGTGGTAGCGGCGCAACCGTTGCTGGTAGATGGCGGACCGGCTGAGTGCTAACAGCCGGCCTTCTTCTAGTAGGTCGACGCCGTCTTCTCTTGCTTCCTTGGCCTCCGCCTCCGTGTACATGGTGACCCAAGGCGAGTCGAACTTGATGTCGGTTGGGATGACAGCCTCGGCGCCATATACAAGGAAGAATGGAGTGAAGCTGGTTGACTTGTTGGGGGTAGTGCGCAGACTCCAGAGGACAGCCGGCAGCGCATCGAGCCAGCAGCCGGCCGAACGCTCCAGTGGCACAACCAGTCGGGGCTTGATGCCGGAGAGGATGAGTCCATTTGCTCGCTCGACCTGGCCGTTTGACTGTGGGTGGGCAACGGACGCTAAGTCCAGTCGGATGCCCTGCGTTGCGCAGAAACGTGCCAGTGCTCCTTTGGCGAAGTTCGTGCCGTTGTCGGTGATGATGCTGTGCGGCACGCCGTACCGAGTAGTGATGTCAGTGATGAATGTCACGGCAGTTGGCCCGTTCAGCTTCTTGATCGGCTTCGCTTCGATCCACTTTGTGAACTTGTCCACAGCGACAAGTAGATGTGTCAAGCCGCCGCGGGCTGTCTTGAAAGGGCCCACCATGTCCAGTCCCCAGACGGCAAAAGGCCAAGTGAGGGGAATGGTCTTGAGTGCAGAAGCCGGCAGGTGTTGCTTGGAACTGAAAACTTGGCATCCTCTGCAGCTCTTGACTATCTCTTTGGCATCTTCCAAGGCAGTCGGCCAGAAGAAGCCGTGGCGGAAAGCCTTGGCCACAAGTGATCTTGAGGCTGCGTGGTGACCGCATTCGCCTTGGTGGATATCCTTGAGGATTGCCACTCCTTTTTCTGGCTCGACACAGTGCTGGAAGACTCCAGTGATGCCGCACTTAACAAGCTCTTTGTTGATTATTGCATATGCTCCGGCTCGTCGTTGCACTAGTCTTGCTGAGATCTCATCAGCCGGCAGCTCTCTGCTGACTAGGAACTTGAGGATGGGCTGGGCCCATGATGGAGCTGTGACTTCTTCTTCTGTTAGGACGGCCACCATGACTCGGGTGGGTGGGTCGGGAGGCGTGGAATTGCAGTTGGCCACCGCTTCTTGTGTTGTTGCAGTCCCTGGGTCGACTCCTGCAGTCCCCGGGCCGGGTTCTGAAGTCCCCGGGCCGGGTGCGACTGCGGCAGTCGGTGGGGCAGTTGTTGAAGTCTTCGTGCCGCGTGCGGGGTTCTTCCAGTTGGATCCGACTGCATCTGGCACAGGCGGTACGAAGATAGAGTCCGACTCTGGAGACGGCTTGATGGATGGCTTGAGGAGGCGCTGGAGGGAGACGCCAGTCGGTATAGCCTGTCGGGTGGAGCCGATCCGTGCCAGGGCATCTGCTTGGTCGTTGTCGGCCCTTGGTATGTGAAGGAACTCGCACCCTTCGAAGTACCCGCTGATCTGCTGGACGAGGAATCGATAGCTCGCCATGTTCGCGTCCTTGGCGTCCCAGTCGCCAGACGACTGCTGGACCACCAAGTCTGAGTCGCCGTAACACAGGATCCGGCGTATGCCGAGCTCTTTGGCAAGCCGGAGCCCATGTACGAGCGCCTCGTACTCGGCCACGTTGTTGGAGGCGGCGAAGTGGATCTGCAGCGTGTATTTGAGCTTGTCGCCTTTGGGAGAGGTGAGGACGATGCCGGCTCCCAAGCCGGTGCGCATCTTGGACCCGTCAAAGTGCATCCGCCAATGGGTAGAGTCGGGAGCCGGCGGTAGGTACTGGGTCTCGGCCCAGTCGACGAGGAAGTCGGCCAATGCTTGGGACTTGATGGCGGTGCGGGGCTGGTAGAAGATCGTGTAGGGCGCCAGTGCAATGGCCCATTTAGCCACCCGGCCGGATGCATCCCGGCTGCCTATGATCTCGGCGAGCGGGGCGGTGCACACGACCGTGATGGGGTGCTCTTGGAAGTAGGGCTTCAGTTTCTTGGCGGCGAAGTACACCCCATAGCACATCTTCTGGTAGTGCGGGTAGTTCTGCTTTGAGCTAGATAGCACTTCGCTTAGATAGTACACCGGCCTCTGGACTAGCTGGGCTCGGCCTTCTTCCGGACGCTGGACCACAACAACAGTACTGACCACTCGGCTGGTCGCGGCAATGTAGAGGAGCATGGGCTCCTTCTCAATCGGCGCTGCCAGGACAGGCGGAGTGGTCAGTGTTTTCTTCAACTCATGGAAGGCTTGGTCGGCTTGGTCATTCCACTCAAAGTGAGTGGACTTCTTCATGAGTCGGTACAGGGGGAGAGCCTTCTCTCCTAGTCGGCTGATAAAGCGGTTCAGGGAGGCCAGGCACCCAGTGAACTTCTGCACATCTCGCAGTTTGGTGGGAATCTCCATCCTCTCGATGGCCTTGATCTTCACAGGGTTGCACTCGATGCCGCGTTCGGAGACCAGGAAGCCTAGCAGCTGGCCGGCTGGTACTCCGAACACGCACTTCTCGGGGTTGAGCTTGATTTGGAATCGGCGCAAGTTGGCGAATGTTTCTTTGAGATCTTCCAGCAGGGTGCCGTGCTTCTCTGTCTTCACCACAATGTCGTCTACATAGACGTGGGCATTTCTGCCGAGTTGTTTCAAGAGGCATTTCTGCATGCAACGCTGAAAAGTGGCACCGGCATTCCTCAAGCCGAATGTCATAGTCAGGTAACAGAAAGCTCCAAATGGTGTGATGAAGGCAGTCTTCAGGCGGTCTGCTGGGTCCAACTTGATCTGATGGTACCCTGAGTAGGCATCCAAAAAACTCAACAGCTCGCATCCGGTTGTGGAGTCTATCACTTGGTCAATCCGTGGCAGAGCAAACGGATCCTTGGGGCAGGCCTTGTTCAGGCTGGTGTAGTCTATACACATACGCCACTTGTTATTCTTCTTCAATACCAGAACTGGGTTGGCAAGCCACTCTGGAAAGAACACTTCCATGATAAAGCCAGCGGCAAGGAGCCGGGCTATCTCTTCTCCTACGATTCTTCGCTTCTCTTCTGACAGTCGGTGGAGGGGTTGCTTGACCGGCTTCGCGTCGGCTCGGACATGTAATTTGTGCTCGGCGAAATCCTTCGGGACGCCCGGCATGTCCTTTGGGGACCATGCAAAGATGTCTCGATTCTCACGGAGGAAGTCGACGAGCTCGCCTTCCTATTTACTGTCCAAGTTCGCCCCAATGACAGCGAACCTCTCCGGATTCTCCGGGTCCAGAGGTATCTTCTTCGTCTCTTTGGCAGGCTGGAAGGAGCCCTGCGCATCACAATCTTTGGGGTTGGGGGACAGGGCCGGCTGCTTGCCGGCCATGGCCACAACCCGCTCCAGCCTCTTCTTCTCTTCTGCCACTACGAGGGACTCGGCCAACCGGCTACTGGCCATGGCACACTCGATGGACTTCTTGTAATCGCCGGCTACCGTGATGATCCCCTTCGAGCTCGGCATCTTCATCTTTAGGTAGGCGTAGTGGGGCACAGCCATGAACTTGGCCAGAGCAGGTCGGCCAAGCAAAGCATGGTAGGGGCTCTCCAGAGCCACTACTTCGAACCAGATCGCTTCTCGGCGAAAATGATCTTTGTCTCCGAAGAGAACATCCATTTTAATCTTGCCGATTGGGGAGCAAGACAAGCCGGGGACGATACCATGGAACACGGTTCGGCTTGGCATAAGTTGCTTCGCCTTGATGTTCAGCTTCTCCATGGTATCGCGGTACAGTATATTGATACTGCTACCGCCATCTATCAGGACGCGCGAGAATCGGGCAGCTCGCCTCTCCGTCGCGAGGGTGACGTCCAAGACCAGTGCATAGGAGCTAGGGGATGGCATCACCTCTGGGTGGTCGGCCTGGCTCCAGCTGATTGGCTTCTCTGACCAGTGCATGAGCTCGGGAGCGCTAGAGGCGACTGCGTTGACCTCTTGATGCTGGCGGCGCCGACTGCGCTTGTCTTCGGCTTGGCTGGTGAAGACGACGTAGGCGGCGTGCTCTTCAGGGAATTCGTCTTGGATGGCTCCGACCGCCGGCCGAGCCGCCGGCTGCTGGGGGGCTGGAGGCGGCGGGCCGGGAGGCGGAGGCGGCACCAACCCTTCGCCCTTGGAGATTTGCGTGAGCCAGTGGCATTTTCGGGTCGTGTGGTTGGACGGCTTCGCGCCGCTGTGGAACTTGCAGGGGGCATCGAGAGTCTGCTCGTAAGAGAAAGCCGGCTACCAAGCCGGCCTGCCACCCTTCTTCTTGGGAGCGGGCCGCTCTTCGGGCTGCTCTTCTTCAACTGTGGCCACCTACCGACTGGTGGAAGTCGGCATGGGGGCCTTGCGCTTGTGGTCGTTCTGGTAGGGGCGCCGATTGGAGTCGCCAGCCGGCGTCTTGGGAGCCGGAGCAGTCACCTTCCCAGAGGAGTCTACTCGAAGCTCGGTCTTCATCGAGGAGTCGGCCGTGGCGTACTTGTCCGCGATGACCAACAGTTCGTCGAGGGTAGCCGGCTCGTCGCAGAGGAGTCGGTGCTTGAGGAGGGTGCCCTCTCGGCACCCGGCGGTGAAGTACTCGATGGCCTGAACCTCATGCACCCCCTCGCAGGAGTTGCGGAGCTCGGCCCACCGCGTGAGGTAGTCGCGGGTCGACTCATTGGGTCCTTGGACGCACAGGGAGAGCTGGCGGGGCTTGGGAGGCCGCTTGTACGTGCTGGTGAAGTTGCGGACGAAGACTTCCGTGAAGTCTAGCCAGCTGTTGATGCTGTAGGGCTTGAGGCTGTTGAGCCAGGTGCGCGCCGTGCCTTGCAGCATGAGGGGGATGTACTTCACGGCAACGCGCCGATTGCCGTTGGCTATGCTGACAGCAGTGGAGTAGTCGATGAGCCAATCTTCCGGCTTCACTGAGCCGTTGTACTTTGGCGTGTCTCTGGGGAGCGAGAACCCTTTGGGGAAGGGCTTGTCGCGGATGCGGGGGCCAAAGCATGGCGGGCCGACATCATCATCTTCTTCTTCTAACGCCAAGGATCGAGCAAGGCGGTCGATCCGGTGGCGGGCGTCGTTCTCGCCGACTCCTTCTCGGCGGCCGAGTCGGTCGCCAAGAGTCGGGTGCGTGACGGGCGGCGGGGTGAGGCGTCTCTCCCTTCGAGGCGGGGGAGGAGGCGGATTTCCCTGGCGCTCGACCGCTCGAGGGCGGCCTTCCGCGTCGCGCTCGATGGTGATACGAGTCCGGCTGCGGCTAGCAGCCGGCTCCTTGTCTTTCTTCTGGCGGGCGCCGCTCGCAGTCGGCGAGCGGGACGTCGCGGCGTGCTCTCGGCGCGGGGGATGACTACCAGCGTGGGCGCCGGCTTCATGCCGTTCTGCAGCCGCGTCGATCAGCTGCTGGATCCGCCTGGTCATGTAGGGGAGCTCGTCGGCCCCGGGCCCATTTAGCTCTTCGGCGGCAGCCTGAGCGGCTCGCAGATTCTCGAGCGGGGTGGCGTAGACGGGGCGATCTGCCCCCAGCATGCTGGCAATAGCCGCGCCGCGCTTCTGGACGAAGCCGGCTCGGCTCGGTCCGCTAGGCGGCGGCGTACCGAAGGCAGCGCGGTCGACTTCGCACTGGTGGGCCTCAGTGAGGCGTCTCATGGAGGCTATCTTCTGGCCCTCCGCGATGAGGGCGAGGCGACATGCCTCCAGGGTCTCGGCGTCGGCGTCGGCCGGGATGGGGACGGAGAGGTCGTGCATCGCCGCTTGCAGGGCGTCGTGGGCGTTCTCGCCCGAGTTGGCGACGTGGCTGATGACCAACACTTCGGTGACAGCGCTGCTGCCACTGTCAGCTCGAGGGAGAGGATCGTCGAAGACCACCACGTTGGAGGGGTAGGCGTCGAGTGATGCCGTGTCGGAGTCGACGAGCATCGGGTCGGTGGAGCCGACCGACTCCAAGTCTGCAGCAGGCTCGCTGGAGACGTGAAGCTGGTCGAGGAGGCTGACGAGGCGGCTCTCGGGGTAGTCCGTGCCTGTGTCGGACGCAGGCTCGTCGGAGATGTGAGTCTCGCCGAGGAGATCGGCGAGGCAGCTCGCCGCGCAGGCGTCGTCGACGCCTTGCAGCGCGTCGAGGCAAACGCCATCGGGCGCAGCTGGCTGGCTGCGCTCGCGGGGGAGGAAGAGGGTTCCCGTCCAGAACAGGTCTCCGGACGACGGTGCACCTGGCCCCACTGTGGGCGCCAAATGTCGGGTGGTAGGTGCGACATATGCCAACGGGTGGCTTATCATAGTGGGTGCCAGTAAGACGTCGCCGGTGCCTGGAAACGGGATGAGGCGAAGACATGCACGCCGGCGAATCTTACCCAGGTTCGGGGCTCTCCGTGGAGATAACACCCCTAGTCCTGCTCTGCGGGGTCTCCGCATGATCACTAGATTGGAATGAGTAGCTACAAATGCTCCTTGAGCTATGGGGTTCAAGGGAGAAGAAGAGCAAGGCTAGCTCTTACTTCCCTCTCTCTATGGTGTGTGTGTAACTCTAAGAAGCCAACCCTTTGCATGGGTGTCCCGGGGGGTTTATATAGGCCTACCCCCCGGGGGTACAATTGTAATCCGGCTGGGCGCTGGTCCTAGCCGTGAGTGTCTATGCTCGCCGGCTTCTCCGCCGGCCGTTGGGGCCCGCCGACTGGTGGGTCCCGCCGGCTGCCGGCCCCTTGGTCGACACGCCGACCCCACCGCCTAGGGTCTTGTCAGCGGCTGCTTACTGTAGCCTCGCCCCTTATGACGAGGGCTCCGTCGAGGTAAGCGTGGCTACAGTGTGCCGCCTCGAGGGCTCTCACTGTAGCCTTACCTCGTCTTGTCTCCTTAATGTGCACATGCTTCGAGGGAGGGGGTAGCCGGCTTCTAGGGGCCGGCTACGCCCTTGGCCGACTGGGGGAGGCCGGGCCGCCTTCACGCCTCTCTCTGGCTGAAGGGGCCCGCCGCCCATAGTCCGTACTGGCGTCTGTCGTGGGTGACGTTGAGGCCAGCATGGCTACAGTGCCGAGCCGGACGGGAGATGGCCGTCCCGTACGGCGTCCTGTGGCCATGCCTGCCTCGGGCTTCGGGGGTAGTGGGCCGCACTGTGGCCACACCCCGTCTTGTCACCGTTATGTGGGTGTGGTCTTGGTGGGTGCGGTCGTGGCCGGCTTCTTGGAGTCGGCGCTCTTCGTGGCCGGCTCTAGGGAGTCGGCGTTCTTTATGGCCGGCTTTGGGGAATCGGCATCCTCTATGGCCGGCTTCCCGGAGTCGGCCATCCCGTGGTTATCTTGGGGGGAGGTTGCTGAGGATGGGTCGCCTTCTGAGAATCGGCTTCAGAGGTAGCCGGCCGGGGAAGGCGGCCCAATGCTTGAAATGCTCGAAGGCCCAAAGGCCTGATAATTCTTTGGAATAACCAGGGGCAGTCGGTTAGGCTACCCGTGGCTATTTACTCCGACACTTGGAGAGTTGCTCCCTCAGGAGGTCTTGGTGTCGTTCTCCTCGCAAGGCCAGGGCCCTCGCGAGGGTCTTGACTTGGGGGTCCTGCAGCTGGGTCGTACCAGGCCGTCGAAGGAGCCACGTCATGGGCCACAGGCAGGTAGGTCTAGGTACCCCCGATCCCAGAACGCCAACAAACCTTATGCTAGATGACCATGCTGTACATCTCCTCACTACAAAAAAAACACATCCGTGACATTTTGGGCCAAACGAATTTTTTTCCTGTCATGCTTATGACACTTCTATGACAATAATTGTGACAAAACCCGGTATCATCATAGATGTGTGATGACCCACAAGTATAGGGGATCAATCGTAGCTCTTTTCGATAAGTAAGAGTGTCGAACCCAACGAGGAGCAGAAGAAAATGACAAGTAGTTTTCAGTAAGGTAATGTCTGCAAGTGCTGGAATATTAAGTAGCGGAGTAGTTTGATAGCAAGATAATTTGTAACGAGCAAGTAACGATAGTAGTAACAAAAGTGCATCAAGGTAGCCCAATCCTTTTGAGGCAAAGGACAGGCCAAAACGGTCTCTTATGATAAGCAAAGCGTTCTTGAGGGTACAAGGGAATTTCATCTAGTCACTTTCATCATGTTGGTTTAATTTGTGTTCGCTACTTTGATAATTTGATATGTGGGTGGACCGGTGATTAGGTGCTATTCTTACTTGAACAAAACTCCTACTTATGATTAACCCTCCCTCAAGCATCCGCAACTACGAGAAAAGTATTAAGAATAAATTCTAACCATAGCATTAAACTCTTGGATCCAATCGGTCCCTTACGAAATAGCGCATAAACTGGGGTTTAAGCTTCTGTCACTCTCGCAACCCACCATCTAATTGCTAGTCCTCAATGCATTACCTTAGGCCCAAATATGGTGAAGTTTCATGCAGTCGACGTTCACATGACACCACTAAGGGAATCACAACATACATACTATCAAAATATCGAACACACATCAAGTTCACATGATTACTTGCAACATGATTTCTCCCGTGACCTCAAGAACAAAAGTAACTACTCACAAATGATAAACATGTTCATGATTAGAGGAGTATTAAATAGCATAATGGATCTGAACATATAATCTTCCACCAAATAAACCATATAGCAATCAACTACAAGATGTAATCAACACTACTAGTCACCCACAAGTACCAATCTATAGTTCCGGTAATAAGATTGAACACAAGAGATGAACTAGGGTTTGAGATGAGATGGTGCTGTTGAAGATGTTGATGGAGATTGCCCTCCCTAAGATGGTAGAGTTATTGGTGATGATGATGACGATGATTTCCCCCTCTGGGAGGGAAGTTCCCCCGGCGGAATCGCTCCGCTGGAGGGCAAAAGTGCTCCTGCCCAAGTTCCGCCTCGACACGGTGGCGCTCCGTCCCGAAAGTCTCCTCCTTATTTTTTCTAGGTTAAAATGACCTATATACCAAAAGATGGGCACCAGAGGTGGCCCTAGGAGGCCATAACCCACCAGGGCGCGCCCGGGGGGCCTGGCGCGCCCAGGTGGGTTGTGCCCACCTGGTGGCCCCCCTCTGGTGGTTATTGGCTCCAGTATTTCTTAAATATTCCATAAAAAATCTTCGTGATGTTTTAGCTTGTTTGGAGTTGTGTAGAATAGGTGGCCTGACGTAGCTTTTCCAGGTCCAGATTTCCAGCTATCGGAATTTTCCCTCTTGGTGTGTTCCTTGCAAATTGTGAGAGAAAAGGCATTAGAATTACTCCAAAAAGCATTATTATGGACAAAAACATTATAAATAATATTAAGAAAACATGATACAAAATGGACGTGTCAACTCCCCCAAGCTTAGACCTCTCTTGTCCTCAATCGAAAACCGAAATCGAAAAACATGTCCACATGCTTTGAGAGAGAGGTGTCGATAAAAACAAAATACGGACATAGAAGCATCATGTTGATTATTATAACAGCAACAAAATTAAACATAGGACTTTTATCATAGAAATTTTATCATATACTTCTCATGAATAAGTAATAGTTCATCACACAATTGAAGTATAAAGCAAAAACTCTATTAAAAACCAACAAACTATGTTCTCAGTCAACTTTGCAACTACAATTCATCGTCTTTACAGGAAGGATCATGTATCGGAGCCTTTAGGCAAGTCCACATACTCAACCATCATATAGTCTTCTATGATTGCTAACACTCACCTCGTACCCATGAGCAAAACGTTTCAATCGGACACATAGAAAGATAGGGGCGTACAGTTTTGCCTCCCAGCATACTCACCTCAAGGGTGATGTCAACAATAATAACTCATGCTATCTATATTCAACTAGTCATATTTGCCTAGATCTTTCCTCACCACATGATGCTTGCTAAAGGAGAAAATAAAAAGGAATAGAAGGAAAACTTTGACTCTTTGCATAAAAGTAAATACATAAAAGTAAAAGATAGGCCCTTCACAGAGGGAAGCAGAGGTTGCCATGCACTTATTTGTTTGTATTCTCAATCCCTTAGTGCAAGAGAACGTCACGTTGTATTGCCCCTTAAGATGACAACCTTTATTATGCAGTATGTCGCTTTTATTCTTTGTCATCCAAGTTCGTACAACGCTCAATTTTCTCTTACACTAAATGATCTCACACATTTAGAAGCATTTTTTATTGCCTTTTTGCACCAATGACACTTACTTGAGGGATCATGCTTAATCCCTAGGTAGGTATGGTAGACACTTTGAAAATAAGATTTGGGTTTAAGGGTTTTTGGATGCACAAGTAGTATCTCTACTTAGTGCGGAATTTTTGGCTAGCAAATATAGGGGCAAGCACCACATGTTGAAGGATCTATGACAATATGACTTCTATGTGAATCTAAACAAACATAAACCATTAAGTTGTCTTCCTTGTCCAACGTCAACAATTTTGGCATATAATATTTTGATGAGGGCTCACAATCACAAAAGATTTCTAGGATAGTATATTTATATGTGAACCTTCTCTTCCCTTATTAATTCTTTCATGAGTTGCATCATTGACTAATGCTATGTTTGTCAATCTCTAATACAATTTTCTACTTATACTTTTCCTTATGTGGTGCTATCACCTACCATAGGATTAGTATATAATCTTGTTGATTTATTTCCTTTCCTTTTTCTTTCTTATTTCTTTTCTTTATTTGCAACATGAAAGTAAAGAAAGCAAAAACTCAAACTAAACTTTATTATATAACTTGCACACGATTACAAGGATAGATCACTAAGCAAACTCTCAAAGAAGAAAGGATCGAACTAAACTTTATTTCATCTAAAGTAAAAGATCGAACTAAGATAAGTAAAAGCAAAAAGATAGTGGGATGATATGATACCGGGGCACCTCCCCAAAGCTTGGCGGAAGCCAAGGGGAGTGCCCATACCCGATACTCAGTACTCTTTTGGTGGTGAAGAATATGGTGGTGATGAAGAAGAGGTCTTGTCCTCGGATTTCCAAGGCAGTGCTCCACCATCATAAGAGGAAGAGTGAGTCTCACGGGTCCTGCAACTAGCAGCCAAACTCATACCTTTAAACCTCGCCTCATATTCAAAGACTCGGTTCTGAAGGTCGTAGATCTGGCTTTGGAGAAAGTTGATTTGCTCGTTGAGGGTGAAGATGATGTCCTTCAGGGGCTTGCCATCCACCTTGAGATCACGGGAGAGGTCCGTGATCATAAGGTGATTGGCGTTGAGTCCACGCTCCACCATCCCCTTGCACCGGAAGACGTCTTGCTCCACAGCTTCAAGCCTGTCCTCCATGGTTCCCGTCCCCTTGGGACATCATGGAGATGAAGCAACCCCTCATGCATCTGGATGACCTGAGGGTGCTGCACCACCTCCCGCAGATATGGGTTGATGACGTTCTTGAAGAACTTGTCCTTGGAGGAGCTTGAAAAGGCCATGGTAGATGGGATCTGATGGAAAACAGCAAGGAAAAAGAGAACAGAGGATTTCTCCGCGATACGGTGATCAGCAGGTTCGGGAAGTATATATAGATTTTTTTATCTTGGAGGACAAACATATGGAAGAAAAATGGAGTACGGAAGGTGTCCCAGGTGGGCACAACCCACCTGGGCGCGCCAGGCAAGCCTGGCGTGCCCTGGTGTCTTGTGCCCACCAGGGGACGCTTCCTGGGAGTTTCTTTATTTCCAAAATTCTAAAATATTCAAAAACTGATAGAAAATATTTTTGTGGATTTTTCGGAGTCCGTTTACTTACCGTATCACGTGCCTCCTTATTTTCACGATTCTGGAGTGTTCCGGAAGGACTCTTTTATGTGTTCTTCCGGTGTCAAAGTTTGGATAATATTACTTTCAACATTGATAGGCGTACCTGAGATATAATGCTTTATTTATTACCCATTGACAACCTTCGGGTTAGTACCTTCGGAATTATTTATTTTGATGGCTCCAGACCGGTAAACCTCCTTGATGACATATGGGCCTTCCCATTTTGAGAGAAGCTTTCCTGCAAAAAATCTAAAACGAGAGTTGTACAAAAGAACATATTCTCCGACTTTAAACTCACGCTTTTGGATTCTTTTGTCATGCCATCTTTTAACTTTTTCTTTGAATAACTTTGCATTTTCATAAGCTTGGGTTCTCCATTCATCTAATTGATACATCTCCATCGTATCTACTTTTCCAAACACTTTTGCCCTTGTTTTCGACTCTAACTTGCATGATTTGAATGGAACTAACCCGGATTGACGCTGTTTTCAGCAGAATTGCCATGGTGTTATTTTTGTGCAGAAATAGAAGTTCTCGGAATGACCTCAAACTTCACGGAGAATATTTTTGGAATTTATAAAAAATATTGGCGAATGAATCAAGACCAGGGGGCCCACACCCTGTCCACGAGGGTGGGGGCGCGCCTGCCCCCTGGGCGCGCTCCCCTGTCTCGTGGGCCCCCTGAGGCTCCACGGACCTCAACTCCAACTCCATATATTCACGTTCGGGGAGAAAAAAATCAGAGAGAAGGATTCATTGCGTTTTACAATACGGAGCCGCCGCCAAGCCCTAATCTCTCTTGGGAGGGCTGATCTGGAGTCCGTTCGGGGCTCCGGAGAGGGGAATTCATCGGCGTCGTCATCATCAACCTTCCTTCATCACCAATTTCATGATGCTCACCATCGCGCGTGAGTAATTCCATCGTAGGCTTGCTGGACGGTGATGGGTTGGATGAGATTTATCATGTAATCGAGTTAGTTTTGTTAGGGTTTGATCCCTAGTATCCATTATGTTCTGAGATTGATGTTGCTATGACTTTGCTATGCTTAATGCTTGTCACTAGGGCCCGAGTGCCATGAATTCAGATCTAAACCTATTATGTTTTCATGAATATATGTGAGTTCTTGATCCTATCTTGCAAGTCATTAGTCATCTACTATGTGTTATGATCTGGCAACCCCGAAGTGACAATAATCGGGACCACTCCCGGTGATGACCGTAGTTTGAGGAGTTCATGTATTCACTAAGTGTTAATGCTTTGGTCCGGTACTCTATTGAAAGGAGGCCTTAATATCCCTTAGTTTCCAATAGGACCCCGCTGCCACGGGAGGGTAGGACAAAAGATGTCATGCAAGTTCTTTTCCATAAGCACGTATGATTATATTCAGAATACATGCCTACATTACATTGATGAACTGGAGCTAGTTCTGTGTCACCCTATGTTATAACTGTTACATGAGGAATCGCATCCGACATAATTATCCATCACTGATCCAATGCCTACGAGATTTTCACATATTGATCTTTGCTTAGTTACTTTTCCGTTGCCACTGTTACAATTACTACAAAGCTGCTACTGTTACTTTTGCCATCGTTACCGTTACTTCCATACTATTTTGCTACTAAATACTTTGCTGCAGATATTATGTCTTACAAGTGTGGTTGAATTGACAACTCAACTGCTAATATTTGAGAATATTCTTTGGCTCCCCTTGTGTCGAATCAACAAATTTGGGTTGAATACTCTACCCTCGAAAACTGTCGCGATCCCCTATACTTGTGGGTTATCAAGACTATTTTCTGGCGCCGTTGTCAAGGAGCATAGCTCTATTCTTTGAGTCACTTGGGATTTATATCCGCTGATCACTATGAGGAACTTGAAAGACGAGAAAACCAAAATTTATCCCTCAACTACGAGGGGAGGTAAGGAACTGCCATCTAGCTCTGCACTTGATTCTCCTTCCGTTTTGAGTAAACTTGCGACACCTAAACCTGCTTCTGCTATTAATTCTGATATGTCGCATGTTATTGATGATGCCACTTCTGCTATGCATGATATTTATGATGAAATGTGACAGCCTGGATTTTGCCTTCTCTCTTTTTCCGGACTTGCCTTCTCTCTTCTTCCGGACTTGGTTTTTATCGTGGTTTTTGCCCTGACTTGATTTGGATTTTTGAATCATTTCAAATGGACTTGTCACTTGGGCATATCCTTGACTTTCACCAAAGTGACCTATCTACTTTATTCCTCTGATAAATCCCCAAAATAATCAAATGAATATTTTTCATAAAAGAAAAATATTCATTTCTCTCTCTGAAATTCAATTCAGAAACTTGTGCTCCAAATCAACCCCAATTTTTCTTGCTCAGAAAAATCTGAAATAATTCCTGAATATTCTTAGAACCTTGGCACACCTTCCCATGCAAAAATATTTCATCACTTTTTGTAATATTTTTGCTATAGAAAATCATTTCTATTCTGGCCCAAAATTCCAGTTTGTACCGCAAGTACATTTTCCCTTGAGCTTTTGGCCCTGATCTTTCTTGAGCTTAAACACCCTCCAAAGAAACCCTAAACCCCAGGAGATCAGCCCTAATGGCCTTCTAGAAGGTGGCCAAACTTGGCGACCAAGTTTCTGGTCAGAAACTTGCCAGCTTGGTTTAGTCAAATCTGGTCGGCCTGAGCATGAGCTATCACCACTCCTGGACTAAACACTGCAAGGACAAACGCGTAGACAAGGTTTGGCCGCGCCTGGGCATCGTCTTGACCATGCCAGCTTGGTGACCACGCGAGGACACGGCGCCTGGGAGCGTCTCGACGCGCTCTGGCGGGCGTTTTCCCCTCTGTTTCGCGCGTGCTCGTTCCAGCACTCGCCGACGCCTGTTACGCCACGCCACCAACCCCGACCCATCACCCTTGACCGCTCCCTGGCGCTCGCCAACGCCAGAGCCACCGCAGCAAACACGGGCGCATTGTGGCCAATATACCACAGTGTGCGCGTGCGCTTGTCCACTTCCTCCACCGCCTCTTGTGCTCGTCCGCGAGCGTGGGCAAGCTCCTGTGTTGACGCTGAGTGTTTGCCCCTCGCTTTGGAGCTTCTCGTCGCTGTTCGCCGCGTGTCCAGAGAGCTCCGGCGACGACACGTCCCCCCTCGCTCCGGCTATATGTAGCGACCCCGCCTCGAATCCAAGCCAAGCACCACTCCACACCACCTCCACGAACACGTAGAGCGACCCAGCTCGGTCGGGCAGGCCTCTGGCCGTTGCCCCGACCAGAGGACTCCGGCGATCCCCGCAGTCCAGCCGCCGCTCTCCGGTGCCTCTCAAGCTCAAGCAACTGCTTTGGCGGGGCATTGGGGGTCTGTTGGTGCTGCCTGGACGCCGCTGAGCCCTCGGATCCGCCCCTAGCCGTCGTCTTCGACCTCTCCGGTGAAACCCGTCCGCCACCGTAGCTTGAGAGCTCAACCGCGAGCAGATCCGTCCACCCCAAGCAAAGCCACGGGTACGGGCAGGTGTGCCACGAGCCCCGCTTCAATCCTATCCCTCTAGCCTAGCCCCAAACCCCCTCGTCGCCGGCGTGAGCTCCGGCGAAGCGCCGCCCCTCTCTGATCTCGATCCCCCTCTCTCTCTCCTGACGGGCGGGGCCCAGTGTCAGCCTCACCACTCGCGCCCGAAGCGGTACAAGTGGAGGCGCACTCCCACTTTACGCCTTCGACGTCTCCCCACCCCCAGGATTTCTCTTTAATTGAAATATTATTTAGAAATTTGACTAAACTTTGACCAGCCACCATTTCTAAGCCATAAGTCCAAATGATTTGTTTTTTTGCATTGTCTTTGTTTCAGAAAGCTCTAGCAGCACACCAAAGGGTGGATTTTTCCTTGCTGTCTAGAATTCTGGTGATTTTCAGAATGTGTTTTGACAATTATTTTTGTGGTTTTAAATTCTTTTCAGAAGGAGAAGCTTGTCTTGAAGCAAACCAAGAGGGGTGTGATCCTCCTCTACACTAAGGTAAGCCACACTAGCATTTGGATGGTGTTATTTCAATATCTGTGATTTTCTACTTGAATATGAGTTCTTATTTGCATTTAAAATTTGATAAATAAATTTGGTTAATTGCTAGTTACTTTATCATGCTTGATATGCTTGTTTTAGTTACTGGTTGAATGCATGAACTTGTTTGGCTAAGTACAGTAGGATTTTGCACTAGACATATTGCTATGGAAATTAATGATAGTTATTTTATTAGTGACATTTTCAATTAAATGATAAACTAATAAAAATATTGCTGGATAACAAAAATGAGTTAGAACCAGAGAAGTTTTGATTCTGAGTATTGCAAGATATTTATGTTGTTAAGTTTGATCCATGACTATGAGTTGTTTGCTTTGCATGTCGATTGGTTGCATGATTATTGCATTATATCATGTTTGCGATAAAAAGTTTTTATCAAGGCTAAACTTGATTAAGTTCAACTTGAATATGATGTTGATCACATCATGGTGCCACTGAATCGGGTTTTTAATTCAGTGCGACCACATTTACCTTGTGGGAAGGTCTTGATTCGGTCCTTTGTTGTGGCTCTCACCGGTGCCTCCCGCGAGGGAAGGTTATGGGCGTGCATACCCTGGCCCGGTAGGCAGACATAACCTTGTGTGCTCGTTTTTGTTTTTATGGTACTTTGTCCATGTTTGGTAGACACGGGGCCACCCAAGACCTAGCCCTGAGAGGGAGTTGGTCGGAGTGGCCGGGGAGAGTGCATGACAAAGGGAGGGTTTCATCGGAATGCTTTGGTCTACCCGAATGGGAATGCGAGGCCAGGTGTTCCGTAGTGTGGGTAAAGTGCACTACCTCTGCAGAGTGTATTTAATCTATTGATAGCCGCGTCCTCGGTTATGGGCATAACTCATGAGTAAGTCACACCATGGATCAACTTTTATAATAAATCTTGCAAACTAAGTGATTGTTGTGATGCATTGGTTCGTGGTGAATCATGAACTCTTGAGGTGTTCATGAGTCATTGGTTTCAGGTGTGACCCCGGTACGGTCACCGTTCGGTTACGAGGTAACCGTCTGGTAAGCGAGTCCGTGAGACTCGGAGCACGTATTGTTTGCATTGCATCTGTAGTAGCTCTTGCATTGAATTAATCTGATTAATTATCATGATATTGTCTGTCATCGTGCTTATGTTTGTTGTGAGCTTGCAAGTACATTCAATGTACTGACCTGGCGTGTTATGCCAGCTTTCAGGCAAGTCAGTTCGCATCAGAGCACATCTCGTGTCTAGGCCGTGTCCACGTCGGTGTCCCTGTGCTATGGAGTTCCACTTCGTAGTTCTTCCGATGCCGCATAGTTCGTATGATCGAGGCCCCATCATGTTCATTAAATAATGTACATACTGTCCAGCAGCACTGGGTGTGCCGCTTGGCCTCGTATCTCGATGTAATATCAGACCTATGTAATCCGCTAGCATCAATAAAACGGTTGTTTCTGTACCATGTTGTTGTGTATTGCCAGAAGACTTGATCTCTGGGCTGGCAATGCAAGGTAAACTGGTTGCTCTGAGCTGGGGTGCCACAACACTTGGTATCAGAGCCGCGCTGATTGTAGGACACGCTAGACCGCTAGTGCATTAGTGAAACGGTAGATATCTTCGTTTGAGTGCCGGTAGTCATAGAAATTGGTTGTTGCATTGCATGCATGTTTATTTGTTGTTATTAGTAACCGTATGGTTTCTGAGTGTAGATGGCACCAGTACCGATCTTGTACCATCCTGAGCCAGCTCCATACACATTGCCGCACCTGCTTCAGAACATGTGGCGATGACTCTACCCAGAGGGTGCTGATCCAGAGTATCGGGTGTATCACTAGCATCTGGCCGGTGCATTGTATGAGTATTATGCTGAGGTCACTCTACACCACAGTTCCCCTTCCGGCACTTACACTCGTTCAACTAAGGGTGGTCTTGCTTCTACGCCATCTCAGGCGGTTCAGTTTGCTGCTATCGAGGCTCATGTAGACTTGCGCTACAACGAGGTTCGCATGCACACCCACCCTGGTCTTTTCTACTACCCATCTCTGCACGAGAATGGGCGTATCCGCTTTCCTTTGATTAATCCGGTGTGCGATCGTCCCACTAGCCACCTTACTCGCTACATCATCGCTAGTTATCTCCTGAACTACGAGTTAGCCTGGGAGCTTTCACACGCTCGCGCAGCTCTCGCGGCTGCTCGTATAAGGAACCCTCTTCCCGCTGTCATCTATACTTCTGCTCCAGTTCCTTCCGCCTCCATTCCCCCGGCGACCGCGCAGGGTACCATTAACCCTCTGACGGTGAACCCTCGCAGCACTCCTGCTGCATGGTCTTCCCTTGTCACTACTCCTGCCGCTCCTATGCTTAGATCCCATCCCCCGCCTGCCCCTGAGGGAGAGCCCTCGAGGCAGCGTCACCGCGTCTCTCTTAACCCGGAGGTCTCTACTATCAGTTCAGGATCTGGGTCCGGCTCAGGAGACGAGCCTGCAGCAGCACCATCCGAGCAGTAGACCGTTAGAGTATCGCTGTAGTCATGAGCATGATGTATGGCTGTAATCGCACTTGTCATGATGCGTAGTTTCATGTACGAGGGTAGTAGACCCGTTGTTATGTTTACTTTCATGTTGGGACTATGTATAATTATGTTGGACTCTTTTATTCGCCTTGGTTTTCATTCCCTGCTTTCTTTCGGGATTTGTCATTGGCTTTTTCCCCCATTTTGGAGTTTATGGTTGCTATGTATTGGGAAAACGAAAAATAGGATGACGCGTGGAGGCAGCAGCAGCCAAGCTTGTGAGGATGTCCCTGTCCGTCGTTCCGCAAGACAGGCAGGACATTCCCCTGAGCCATACCCGCCACCTCCATCTCCACCGCCACATCTGCCTTCCACCGAGCAAATCCTGCGAATGTTTGAAGAAAGAAGGAGCAACGATCTGCTGGAAATACTGAAAAGTGTACAAGTTATGGTTGGTCAGAATGGAAACCAGAGTGGCCATCACTCCAAGCTGTCAGATTTTCAGCGAACCAAGCCTCCCAGTCAGCCACGCTATTGATCCATTGGATGCCGACGACTAGCTAAGGACTATTGAGAGGAAACTGGAGATTGCTCGCACTGAAGAAGGAGACAAGGTTCCCTTCGCAACGCATTGTCTCGAAGGAGCTGCCGCTATATGGTGGGATAATGCCAAGACAATATGGCCTGCAGACGAGGAAATTACTTGGACAAAATTCAAGGATCATTTCCGCAAGTATCATATTCCCACCGGGATTATGAAAATCAAGCAACGCGAATTCCTCGCTCTCACTCAAGGCAGCATGACCGTCAACGAGTATCTGAATAAATTCAACCATTTGGCCCGCTATTCTCTCCACGATGTTGCCACAGAAGAGCGGAAGATCGACCGGTTTCTTGGAGGCCTGCATCAACATCTCAGGTGCACTCTCAGCATGTTTGATTTCCCAGACTTCCTGATTCTGGTGAACAAGGCCCTCATCGCAGAAAGGAAACACAAGCTCCTGCACGACAACAAGCCAGCTATTAACGACCACAAGCGCAAATTCGAGCCGAAGAAGGATATGCAACCAGTGCAAAAGCCTTGTACTTGGCAACAGACTCAGGTGGAGTACAAACCCAACTGGCAGTAGAATGTCAACAAGACTACCACTCAAGTCAAGAATGTCGTGACCAACCCGGTGCGCGAAGATTGTCAGTGCAACAATTCATGCTTCAACTGTGGTCAAATCGGACACTCCGCCAGACAGTGTCCCAAGAACAACAAACAAGTAGCTCCATTTCATCCGCAAGTCAACTACATGGAGCTGTATTCCGCCCCAGATATGATACAAGGGCAAATCCATCATATCTCCGCAAACGAAGCCCAAGAGGACCCGGAAGTCTTCATTGGTATGTTTCCTGTTAATGACATACCCGCCATAATTTTATTTGACTCGGGGGATTCCCACTCTTTTATTCCGCGGAGTTTTGCTTCCCAAAACAATTTTGCTTGCTCGATTTTGGCAAAACACATGCTGGTACAATCCCCAGGATCCCTACTCAGAAGCAATCTCGTCTGCTGAAATTTGGAAATTGACATCAAGGGCGTCAAGTTTCCAACATCGCTGATAATCATCAACTCCAACAAATTGGGTGTCATTCTGGGCATGAATTGGTTAACTCAATATCAAGTCTGCATCAGCTGTGCGACCAGAGAAGTTACCCTGAAAAATGTGGAAGGTCACACCACAAGTTTTTATGCCCGCAAGCGCATACCCACGAAAGATATGGTTTTCGCAGCCGTGGCAGAAGAGGTGGAATTAATTCCCGTGGTTAGTGAGTATCCAGACGTATTTCCTGAAGAATTACCAGGCATGCCACCAGACCGAGAATTGGAATTTGCAATTGACTTGGTGCCTGGAACCACCCCGATACATAAGAAATATTATCGGATGCCTTCCTCAGAATTGGTGGAATTGAAGAAACAACTGGATGAGATGCTGCAAAAAGGATACATTCGTACAAGCTCTTCACCATGGGGATCACCAGCAATCTTCGTGGACAAAAAGGATGGCAGTCTACGAATGTGCGTAGACTACCGACAGCTGAATGACGTCACCATTAAATACAAGTATCCACTGTCGAGGATTGACGATCTGTTTGATCAACTCAGTGGGGCCAAAGTATTCTCCAAAATTGATTTGAGGGCTGGATATCATCAGCTCAAGATAAAGAAGGAAGATATTCCTAAGACCACGTTCACCACTCGGTACGGTCTTTATAAATATACCATTATGTCCTTCAGCCTCACCAACGCCCCTGCCTTCTTTATGCATATGATGAACAAGGTGTTTATGGACTTCTTGGACAAATTTGTGGTGGTGTTCATTGATGACATCCTCATTTACTCCAAGAGCAAGGACGAACACAAGGAACATCTTCGAGCAGTTCTGCAAAGGCTTCGCGACCATCAACTTTATGCCAAATTCAGCAAATGTGAGTTCTGGCTCCAGCAAGTGGGATTTCTCGGGCATGTCCTCTCGGCAGAAGGAATCTCAGTGGACCCAAGCAAGGTAAAGGATGTACTTGATTGGTCCGCACCCACAATAGTTTCAGAAATCCGGAGTTTCCTTGGACTAGCCGGATATTATCGCCGTTTTATCGAAGGATTCTCCAAGATCGCCAAGCCAATGAATGAGCTTCTTAAGAAGGATAAGAAGTTCGTATGGACCGAGGACTACGAATGGAGTTTCAATGAGTTAAAAATCAGGCTGACATCGGCACCAGTATTAACTCTTCCAGACATCTACCGCAGTTTTGATGTCTACTGCGACGCCTCCAGAAAAGGATTTGGGTGTGTACTCATGCAAGATGGCAAAGTGGTGGCCTATGCATCTCGCCAACTACGGCAACACGAAGGAAACTATCCTACTCATGATTTGGAATTGGCTGCAGTGGTGCACGCTTTGAAGATCTGGAGACACTATCTGATTGGAAAGAAGTGCCAGATATTCACCGACCATAAGTGTCTCAAGTATATATTCACTCAGCCCGATTTGAACCTTCGACGGCGAAGATGGCTCGAGTTAGTTAAGGACTACGACCTCGGAATAAATTATCACCCGACCAAAGCTAATGTGGTGGCTGACGCCCTCAGCCGCAAACCGGCCAACCTTAATGCTCTAATGGATTCCTTGCCTCCTGAGCTTTATGAAGAAATCATGCAGCTCAATTTGGTAATCACCGACGCCCGTCTTGCCAATATATTGGAAGTTGCCCCTACTCTCGAAGAAGAAATCCGCAGTGCTCAGGAAAATGACAAGAGGTTGAAAATATATGCCCAGAAGATGCACCAAGGGCATGCATCAGATTTCTCTATGGGTCAGCGAGGTTCACTAAAGTTCTGAGGAAGACTTTGCGTACCCAACCAAGAAAGTCTGAAGAAGAAAATATTGGCAGAAGCACATGAAGCACCATACTCAATCCACCCCGGAGGTACCAAAATGTATGAGGACCTTCGTCAGATATTTTGGTGGGATGGAATGAAGAAAGACATCGCATACTTTGTGGCCTGTTGCGACATATGCAACAAGGTAAACGTGGAACACCAAAAACCCGCCGGACTCCTCCAACCTCTACCGGCATCCCAATGGAAATGGGATGATATCTGCATGGATTTCATCACCGGACTACCAAAGTCTCATCGAGGAAACGACGCAATATGGGTCATAGTGGACACCTTAACAAAGGTGGCACATTTCCCTCCTATCCGGACCACATACCGTGCAAATCAACTCGCACAACTGTATGTGTCAAGAATCGTCAGTCTGCAGGGAGTACCGAAGACTATCACCTCCGATAGGGGATCTCTCTTCACCTCCGCATTTTGGTCCCGACTACATCAAGCCTTGGGGACCGCTTTGAAATACAGCACGGCTTATCATCCTTAGAAGATGGACAGACTGAGCGAGTAAATCAAATACTCGAAGATATGCTCCGGGCATGTACATTGGCCCAAGGGACCAAGTGGGAAGACTGTCTGCCCTACGCCGAGTTTTCCTACAACAATAGTTCCCAGGCCAGCTTAAAGATGTCACCCTATGAAGCCCCGTATGGCCAGAAATGCTGCACTCCATTGAACTGGGCTCAAACTGGAGACAGCCGCATTTTTGGGAATGATTTAATGCTCGAAGCGGAGAAGCAAGTCAAGGAAATCCGAGACAGACTGCAACTGGACAAATCCCGACAGAAGAGCTACTATGATGCCAAACATCGTCAGATCAGCTTCGAACCCGGAAAACACGTATATCTCCGAGTCACCCCTATGAAAGGAGTCAAGAGGTTTCAGACCCGCAGAAAATTGGCACCCAGATATATCAGTCCATTCCCCGTCATGGCCAAAGTTGGGACAGTTGCATCAGTTGGAATTGCCACCGGAACTGTCAGAAGTACACAACGTGTTTCACATCTCACAGCTAAGGAGGTGTATCTCGCCACCGGAGAAAAGGACTGATATGGTAGAAATAGAATTGGCTAAGGATTTGACTTATGAGGAAAAGCCAGTCAGAATATTGGATCAGACAAAAAGGGTCACTCGCAGCAAAGAAATAAGGTTTTACAAGGTTCAGTGAGAGCATCACACCGAAGAGGAAGCGACCTGGGAAAGAGAGGAATTTTTAAGGACTGCATACCCACAATTGTTTTCCCAAGCAACCGAATCTCGAGGACAAGATTCATCTTAAGTGGGGGAGGTTTGTGACAGCCTGGATTTTGCCTTCTCTCTTTTTCCGGACTTGCCTTCTCTCTTCTACCGGACTTGGTTTTTATCGTGGTTTTTGCCCTGACTTGATTTGGATGTTTGAATCATTTCAAATGGACTTGTCACTTGGGCATATCCTTGACTTTCACCCAAGTGACCTGTCTACTTTATTCCTCTGATAAATCCCCAAAATAATCAAATGAATATTTTTCATAAAAGAAAAATATTCATTTTTCTCTCTGAAATTCAATTCAGAAACTTGTGCTCCAAAGCAACCCCAATTTTTCTTGCTCAGAAAAATCTGAGATAATTCCTGAATATTCTTAGAACCTTGGCACACCTTCCCATGCAAAAATATTGCATCACTTTTTGTAATATTTTTGCTATAGAAAATCATTTCTATTCTGGCCCAAAATTCCAGTTTGTACAGCAAGTACATTTTTCCTTGAGCTTTTGGCCCTGATCTTTCTTGAGCTTAAACACCCTCCTACGAAACTCTAAACTCCAGGAGATCAGCCCTAATGGCCTTCTAGAAGGTGGCCAAACTTGGCGACCAAGTTTCTGGTCAGAAACTTGCCAGCTTGGTTTAGTCAAATCTGGTCGGCCTGAGCATGAGCTATCACCACTCCTAGACTAAACACTACACGGACGAACGCGTAGACAAGGTTTGGCCACGCCTGGGCGTCGTCTTGACCATGCCAGCTTGGTGACCACGCGAGGACGCGGCGCCTGGCAGCGTCTTGACGCGCTCTGGCTGGCGTTTTCCCCTCTGTTTCGCGCGTGCTCGTTCCAGCGCTCGCCGACGCCTGCCGCGCCATGCCACCGACCCCGACCCATCACCCTTGATCGCTCCCTGGCACGGGCGCGTCGCGGCCAAAATGCGACAGTGCGCGCGTGCGCTTGTCCAGTTCCTCCACCGCCTCATGTGCTCGTCCACGAGCGTGGGCAAGCTCCTGCGTTGACGCTGAGTGTTTGCCCCCTCGCTTTGGAGCTTCTTGTCGCCGTTCGTCGCGTGTCCAGAGAGCTCCGGTGGCGACACGTCCCCCCTTGCTCCGGCTATATATAGCGACCCCGCCTTGAATCCTAGCCAAGCACCACTCCACACCACCTCCACAAACACGTAGAGCGACCCCAGCTCGGTCGAGCAGGCCTCTAGCCGTCGCCCCAACCAGAGGACTCCGGCGACCCCCGCAGTCCAGCCGCCGCTCTCCGGTGCCTCCCGAGCTCAAGCAACTGCTTGGGCGGGGCATTGGGGGTCTGTTGGTGCTGCCTGGACGCGGCTGAGCCATCGGAGCTGCCCCTAGCCGTCGTCTTCAACCTCTCCAGGGAAACCTGTCCGCCACCGTAGCTTGCGAGCTCAACCGCGAGCAGCTTCGTCCACCCCATGCCAAGCCACGGGTACGGGCAGGTGCGCCACGAGCCCCACTTCAATCCTATCCCTCTAGCCTAGCCCCAAACCCCCTCGTCGCCGGCGTGAGCTCCGGCGAAGCGCCGCCCCTCTCTGATCTCGATCCCCCTCTCTCTCTCCTGACGGGCAGGGCCCAGTGTCAGCCTCACCACTCGCGCCCGAAGCGGTATGAGTGGAGGCGCACTCATGCTTTACGCCTTCGACGTTACCCCCCAGGATTTCTGTTTAATTCAAATATTATTCAGAAATTTGACGAGCCACCATTTCTAAACCATAAGTCCAAATGATTTGATTCTTTTTGCATTGTCTTTGTTTCAGCAAGATCTAGCAGCACACCAAAGGGTGGATTTTTCCTTGCTATATAGAATTTCTGGTGATTTTCAGAATGTGTTTTGACAATTATTTTTGTGGTTTTAAATTCTTTTCAGAAGGAGAAGCTTGTCTTGAAGCAAACCAAGAGCGGTGTGATCCTCCTCTACACTAAGGCAAGCCACACCAGCATTTGGATGGTATTACTTCAATATCTGTTATTTTCTACTTGAATATGAGTTCTTATTTGCATTTAAAATTGATAAATAAATTTGGTTAATTGCTAGTTACTTTATCATGCTTGATATGCTTGTTTTAGTTACTGGTTGAATGCATGGACTTGTTTGGCTATGTACAGTAGGATTTTGCACTAGACATATTGCTATGGAAATTATTGATAGTTATTTTATTAGTGACATTTTCAATTAAATGATGAACTAATAAAAATATGATGGATAATAAAAATGAGTTAGAACCAGAGAAGTTTTGATTTTGAGTATTGCAAGATATTTATGTTGTTAAGTTTGATCCATGACTATGAGTTGTTTGCTTTGCATGTCGAGTGGTTGCATGATTATTGCAGTATATCATGTTTGCGATAAAAAGTTTTTATCAAGGCTAAACTTGATTAAGTTCAACTTGAATATGATGTTGATCACATCATGGTGCCACTGAATCGGGTTTTTAATTCAGTGCGACCACATTTACCTTGTGAGAAGGTCTTGATTCGGTCCTTTGTTGTGGCTCTCACCGGTGCCTCCCGCGAGGGAAGGTTATGGGCGTGCATACCCTGGCCCGGTAGGCAGACATAACCTTGTGTGCTCGTTTTTGTTTTCATGGTACCTTGTCCCTGTTTGGGACCGTTTGCCACGACGGTGGCCGTTAGTGTCTTTGGTAGACACGGGGCCACCCAAGACCTACCCTTGAGAGGGAGTTGGTCGGAGTGGCCGGGGAGAGTGCATGACAAAGGGAGGGTTTCGTCGGAATGCTTTGGTCTACCCGAATGGGAATGCGAGGCCAGGTGTTCCGTAGTGTGGGTAAAGTGCGCTACCTCTGCAGAGTGTATTTAATCTATCGATAGCCGCGTCCTCGGTTATGGGCATAACTCATGAGTAAGTCAAACCATGGATCAACTTTTATAATAAATCTTGCAAACTAAGTGATTGTTGTGATGCATTGGTTCGTGGTGAATCATGAACTCTTGAGGTGTTCATAAGTGATTGGTTTCAGGTGTGACCCCGGTACGGTCACCGTTCGGTTACGAGGTAACCGTCTGGTAAGCGAGTCCGTGAGACTCGGAGCACGTATTGTTTGCATTCCATCTGTAGTATCTCTTGCATTGAATTAATCTGATTAATTATCACGATGTTGTCTGCCATCGTGCTTATGTTTGTTGTGAGCTTGCAAGTACATTCAATGTATTGACCTGGCGTGTTATGCCAGCTTAGAGGCAAGTCGGTTCGCATCGGAGCGCATCTCGTGTCTAGGCCGTGTCCGCGTCGGTGCCCTGTGTTATGGAGTTCCACTTCGTCGTTCTTCCGCTGCCGCGTAGTTCGTATGATCGAGGCCCCGTCATGTTCATTAAATAATGTACATACTGTCCAGCAGCACCGGGTGTGCCGCTTGGCCTCGTATCTCGATAATATCAGACCTATGTAATCCGCTAGCATCAATAAAGCGGTTGTTTCTGTACCATGTTGTTGTGTATTGCCAGAAGACTTGATCTCTGGGCTGGCAATGCAAGGTAAACCGGTTGCTCTGAGCCGGGGTGCCACATGAAACTACTTCTATGCTTGATAATACTGTGCCACTAGGTGAATTTCTTGATGAAAAACTTGCTAGGGCTAGAGAGAATGAAATTATTGAAACTGATAATATTGATGAAAGTGATGATGAAGATTCTCCCCCTAGATATGAATTGCCTGTTGTGCCTGAGGGTTATGTTATGGATGAAGAAACTGCTAGAGATTTTCTTGCGTGCAATGATAGATATGATCTTAAGAAATTATTACCTAAGCTTAAAGAAAAATCTTTGAATGCTAGAATGAAATATGACCCTGCTTTTGCTACTTCACCTATCTGTATTACTGATAAGGATTATGATTTCTCTGTCGATCCTGAGATAATTACCTTGGTTGAATCTGATCCTTTTCGTGGCTATGAATCTGAAACTGTTGTGGCACATCTTACTAAATTAAATGATATAGCCACCCTATTCACTCATGAGGACAAAAATCCGTTACTACTATATACTTAAGCTATTTCCGTTCTCATTAAAGGGTGATGCTAAAACATGGTTTAATTCTCTTGATCTTGGTTGTGTGCATAGTCCCCAGGATATGATTTATTACTTCTCTGCTAAATATTTCCCGGCTCATAAGAAACAAGCTGCTTTAAGGGAAATATATAATTTTGTGCAAATTGAAGAAGAGAGTCTCCCACAAGCTTGGGGGAGGCTTCTCCAATTACTTAATGCCTTGCCTGATCATCCTCTCAAGAAAAATGAAATACTTGATATCTTCTATAATGGACTAACCGATGCTTCCAGAGACCACCTGGATAGTTGTGCTGGTTGTGTTTTCAGGGAAAGAACTGTTGATCAAGCTAAATTGTTATTGAATAATATGTTGACTAATGAAAATAATTGGACACTTCCTGAACCAACTCCTAAGCCAACTCCGAAGAAAAGGGGTATTCTATTCCTCAGTCCTGAAGATATGCAAGAGGCGAAGAAATCTATGAAAGAAAAAGGTATTAAAGCTGAAGATGTTAAGAATTTACCACCTATTGAAGAAATACATGGTCTTGATAACCCGACACAGGTAGTAAAGGTAAATTCTCTCTATAGATTTGATGAAGGTGATATTCCTCGTTATAAGTCTGCTAGCCAATGCTTGGATGAGTTTGATAATTTTATTGTTAAACAAGAAAAGTTCAATGCTTATGTTGGTAGACAATTGAAACGTAGTGCTTATATGATTGAACACTTGAGTGATTATATGTCTAGAGTTAAGGGTGAACTTAAACTCATTAGTAAACATGCTTCTATGGTTACCACTCAAGTAGAACAAGTGCTTAAAGCTCAAAAGGATTTGCTCAATGAATTGAATAATAAGAATAATGATAATGCTGCTAGAGTTATGACTAGAGGGGGTAAAATGACTCAGGAACCTTTGTATCCTGAAGGCCACCCTAAGAGAATTTGGCAAGATTCTCAGAGAACTAATGTTGATGCACCTAGTCCTTCTAAAAAGAAGAAAAAGAAAAATGATAGGACTTTGCATGCTTCTAGTGAACCTGTTGTTGACACACCTGAGAATCCCAATGATATTTCTATTTCTGATGCTGAAACACAATCTGGTGATGAACATGAACCTAGTGATAGTATTAATGATGATGTTCATGCTGATGCTCAACCTAGCAATAATAATGATGTAGAGATTGAACCTGCTATTGATCTTGATAACCCACAATCAAAGAATCAACGTTATGATAAGAGAGACTTTGTTGCTAGGAAGCACGGTAAAGAAAGAGAACCATGGGTTCAGAAACCCATGTCTTTTCCTCCTAAACCATCCAAGAAAAAGGATGATGAGGATTTTGAGCGCTTTGCTGAAATGATTAGACCTATCTTTTTATGTATGCGTTTGACTGATATGCTTAAAATGAATCCTTATGCTAAGTACATGAAAGATATTGTTACAAATAAAAGAAAGATACCGGAAGCTGAAATTTCCACCATGCTTGCCAATTATACTTTTAAAGGTGGAATACCTAAGAAACTTGGAGATCCAGGAGTACCGACTATACCATGCTTTATTAAAAGAAACTATGTTAGAACTACTTTATGTGATCTTGGAGCCGGTGTTAGTGTTATGCCTCTCTCTTTATATCATAGACTTGATTTGAATAAGTTGACACCTACTGAAATATCTTTGCAAATGGCCGATAAATCAACTGCTATACCTGTCGGTATTTGTGAGGATGTGCCTGTTGTGGTTGCAAACGTTACTATTTTAACGGACTTTGTTATTCTTGATATTCCCGAGGATGATAGTATGTCTATTATTCTTGGTAGACCCTTTTTGAATACTTCAGGGCTGTTATTGATTGCAACAAAGGCAATGTCACTTTTCATGTTAATGGTAATGAGCATACGGTACACTTTCCAAGGAAACAACCTCAAGTCCACAATATCAATTCTATTGGAAAAATTCCAACGATTATTATTGGAGGTTTTGAATTTCCTCTTCCTACTGTCAAGAAGAAATACGATATTCTTATTATTGGGGACGTTGATATCCCCATTGAGGTAACTTAGTGCTATTCGAAAATTCTCCGGTTTCATGCGATTTGGAATGAGTTTGTTAACAAGACTTGATCAACCTTGTTAGTGGATTCCTTTTGATGAGCATGAGATGGACGAAGTTAGAAAGTACAACTCTCTGTATCCTCCTTCTACTTTCTGTTATTTAGATTAATTAAAGTTAAAATAGTATTTTCTGTCTGTTTTCTGAATTATCCGTGCAATAAAAATACCCCAAAAATAAAAGTTCTCCAAATGCCCTGAAATTGAAATATGATTTTTTCTAGAATATTTAAGAATTATTGGCTCTGAGAACACACCAGAGGGGGTAGCCACCTGGCCACGAGGGTGCAGGGTGCGCCCACCCCCCTGGGCGTGCCCCCTGCCTTGTGGGCCCCTCGTGGCCCCCCTCCACTTATTCCTGCACCCACACACTCCGTCTTCCTCCAGAAAAAATCATCCACCAGCTCAAACCCGTGTTCTTGCTCGTTTTGCTACGATTTTTGATCTCCTTGCTCAAAGCTCCATTCACAAAACTACTTTGGGGGATTGTTCTTTGAGAATGATGAAGAGATTATTGAGGGGCTCTTCGAGCCGAAGCTCGAAGGATAAGCAAAGTGAAGAGAATAAGAAGCCCAAATATAATCTTCCTTGCACCGCGGAAGTTCGTTCGTGTGAATGGCCTTGTGATGAATTCTTGAGAGCAGCCGGGATTCATGATGATTTTTATTATTTGGCTGAGAATGCGGGCCTCGTCAACTTCCTCCGCGACCAGCGCGAACAATATCTCCTCCTCACTAATATTTTCGTGCAAAATTTTCATTTCCATGCTAGGAGATCGCCACCTTTGGTGGATTTTTATTTATATGATGAGTTTAAGGAGATGTCACTTTATGATTTTTGTGTGGTTTGCAAGTTACCCTTTGCGGGCAGCATAGAGGAACCACATCGTAATGATGTGGAAGGGTTTATTGATATGATTGCTGTAGGGGAAACGAGGAAAGTTTCTGATGCAAGAATCACTAGCATACATTTTCCTGTTCTGCGTTACTTTGCAATAATTGCTAGTAGATGCTTAATTGGTCGTGGGAACAGTGGAAACCTTAGTGCCCCTGATATTTTTATTTTGCGCCATGCCTTGTTTCATGATACTACTTTCAGTTTAGGCGCTATTGTTGCTAAATGGTTAAATCTGAACCGTACAAAGGGTCCCGTCTTTGGAGGCATCTTTGCTTCGCGCCTTGCTGCACACTTTAACATACCTATTAGGCATTATGAGAAAGAGGAAAAGTTGCTGCCTCCTATTTTTCTAGATTATAAGAGTATGGTAGCACATGATTTTATTGTTAAAGATAAGAAGAAGATGCTTAAGTATAAATTGATATTACATAAAAATTATTGTGAGATTATTACCTTGCCTGCGCCCTATTTGTTTAACATATTTTCAGGCACGTACCTCATTCTGCCAGAGGCCGTTCATGCATACTTGAGCGTGACACCTGCTCCAGAGGCTGAGCCGGAGCCACCACTTGACCCTTATCGGCAGTCTATTTATCAGTGGGATCCGAAGGAGCTCGCTAACCAGTGGCATCCCGAGGATCCTCCTCGGTACACTGGAGAGGACCACTTTGATCCATGGGCATAGACCAACTTAGGCCAAAAGCCTAAGCTTGGGGGAGTACGTATTTCTCACCGACGTTACATTCATGTTCACACACTCATGCCAGCTGTCGGTGCTCATACTTTTTCATTGTACTATCCATGCTAGTTTATTTTCTTTTTAAGTCTTATTCTTGTGTTTTGAAAAACCTTAAGAAAAACAAAAAAAATTAGTTGTAGCTTTTAGCTAGTTTACTTCCCATGCTTGTAGTAGTAATAACTAAAAGAAAATCCAAAAAGATTTCTCGTTCTTCTTTTGCTTGTTGGGAGTTTTCCCGTGTAAATAGTTTTATTTCTTTTCTTTGGGGGTCGAGAGGAGAAGACCATGATGAAAATGTTGAGTGGCTCTCATATGCATTATTGTTGATTTAACAAAGAGCCCATATTACCTTGTCTTCTCCTGTGTATTAAATGCTTGCAGATTCCAGCTTAGTCCAATGCACGTGCACTATTATTATTATCCACACCGTTCGGTCGTACAAGTGAAAGGCAATAATGACGATATATGATGGACTGATTGGGATGAGAGAAGCTGGTATGAACTCGAGCTATCTTGTTTTTGTAAATATGATTAGTTCATCGTTCCTGATTCAGGCTATTATGCATGAAACATGTTTGCAATGACAATTAGAGATTATAGTTTCTTATGCCATGCTTAATTAGCTAGGAGTTTATAATGGTTTACCTTGCGTGCCAACATGCTATTAAAATGGTTGTGATGTGGTATGATAAGGTGGTATCCTCCTTTGAACGATTCGAGTGGCTTGACTTGGCACATGTTCACACATGTAGTTGAAACAAAATCAACATAGCCTCCACGATATTTATGTTCAATGTGAATTATATCCTACTCATGCTTGCACTCAGTGTTGATTAATTTTAATGCATGTTCATGACTGTTGTCGCTCTCTAGTTGGTCGCTTCCCAGTCTTTTTCTAGCCTTCACTTGTACTAAGCGGGAATACTGCTTGTGCATCCACTTCCATAAACCCCAAAGTTATTCCATATGAGTCCACCGTACCTTCCTATATGCGGTATCTACCTGCCGTTCCAAGTAAATTTGTTTGTGCCAAACTCTAAACCTTCAAATGAAATTCTGTTTTGTATGCTCGAATAGCTCATGTATCAACTAGGGCTGTCTGTATCTTCCATGCTAGGCGGGTTATTCTCAAGAGGAGTGGACTCCGCTCCTCACTCACGAGAAAATGGCTGGTCACCGGGATGCCCAGTCCCATGCTTAAACCAAATCAAATTAATTGCAAACAAAACTCCCCCAGGACTGTTGTTAGTTGGAGGTACCCGTTGTTTCGGGCAAGCCATGGATTGATGCTTGTTGGTGGTGGGGGAGTATAAACTTTACCATTCTGCTTGGGAACCGCCTATAATGTGTGTAGCATGGAAGATATCAAGATCTCTCGGTTGTTATGTTGACAATGAAAGTATGCCACTCAAAATATTATTTATCTCTATTTCAAAATCGAGCTCTGGCACCTCTACAAATCCCTGCTTCCCTCTGCGAAGGGCTTATCTATTTACTTTTATGTTGAGTCATCACCCTCTTATTAAAAAGCACCAGCTGGAGAGCACCGCTGTCATTTGCATCCATTACTATTAATTTATATTGAGTATGACTATGAGTGGATCTCTTTTACCATGAATTACAATGTCTAGTCAGTCCTTGATCTTCAGAGGTGCTTTGCATTTATGTTTTGCTGTCTCAGAAAGGGCTAGCGAGATACCATCTTGTTATATCATATTATGATTGTTTTGAAAAAGTGTTGTCATCCGAGATTTATTATTATTGCTCGCTAGTTGATTATGCCATTGATATGAGTAAACATGAGACCTAAGTGTTATTGTGAATATGGTTAGTTTATAATCTTTGCTGAAAACTTGAATGCTGGCTTTACATATTTACAACAACAAGAGCAAACAACAAACAGAGTTTGTAAAAGTTTTTCTTTATCACTTTCAGTTTATCAACTGAATTGCTTGAGGACAAGCAAAGGTTTAAGCTTGGGTGAGTTGATACGTCTCCATCGTATCTACTTTTCCAAACACTTTTGCCCTTGTTTTGGACTCTAACTTGCATGATTTGAATGGAACTAACCCGGACTGATGCTGTTTTCAACAGAATTGCCATGGTGTTATTTTTGTGCAGAAATAAAAGTTCTCGGAATGACCTGAAACTTCACAGAGAATATTTTTGGAATTTATAAAAAATACTGGTGAAAGAATCAAGACCAGGGGGCCCACACCCTGTCCACAAGGGTGGGGGCGTGCCCCCCTGTGTCGTGGGCCCCCTGAGGCTCCACCGACCTCAACTCCAACTCCATATATTCACGTTCGGGGAGAAAATAATCAGAGAGAAGGATTCATCGCGTTTTACGATACGGAGCCGCCGCCAAGCCCTAATCTCTCTCGGGAGGGCAGATCTGGAGTCCGTTCGGGGCTCCGGAGAGGGGAATCCATCGTCGTCGTCATCATCAACCTTCCTTCATCAGCTTGCTAGATGGTGATGGGTTGGATGAGATTTATCATGTAATCGAGGTAGTTTTGTTAGGGTTTGATCCCTAGTATCCATTATGTTCTGAGATTGATGTTGCTATGACTTTGCTATGCTTAATGCTTGTCACTAGGGCCCGAGTGCCATGAATTCAGATCTGATCCTATTATGTTTTCATGAATATATGTGAGTTCTTGATCCTATCTTGCAAGTCATTAGTCACCTACTATGTGTTATGATCCGGCAACCCCGAAGTGACAATAATTGGGACCACTCCCGGTGGTGACTGTAGTTTGAGGAGTTCATATATTCACTAAGTGTTAATGCTTTGGTCCGGTACTCTATTAAAAGGAGGCCTTAATATCCCTTAGTTTCCAATAGGACCCCGCTGCCTCGGGAGGGTAGGACAAAAGATGTCATGCAAGTTCTTTTCCATAAGCACGTATGACTATATTCGGAATACATGCCTACATTACATTGATGAACTGGAGCTAGTTCTGTGTCACCCTATGTTATAACTGTTACATGAGGAATCGCATATGACATAATTATCCATCACTGATCCAATGCCTACGAGCTTTTCACATATTGATCTTTGCTTAGTTACTTTTCCGTTGCCACTGTTACAATTACTACAAAGCTGCTACTGTTACTTTTGCCATTGTTGCCGTTACTTCCATGCTATTTTGCTACTAAATACTTTGCTGCATATTAAGTCTTACAGGTGTGGTTGAATTGACAACTCAACTGCTAATACTTGAGAATATTCTTTGGCTCCCCTTGTGTCAAATCAATAAATTTGGGTTGAATACTCTACCCTCGAAAACTGTTGCGATCCCCTATACTTGTGGGTTATCACTAAGGAGCTAATATCAAATAACCTCTTTTCACCAACAAGTTTGAAATCATAGTTGAGCTCTTTAACTGCCCAATATGCTTTATGTTCTAATGCAAGAGGCAAATGACAAGCTTTTCCATAAACCAATTTATAAGGATACATACCCATAGGATTTTTATATGCTGTTCTATAAGCCCAAAGTGCATCATCTAATTTCTTAGACCAATTCTTCCTGGACCTATTGACAGTCTTTTGCAAAATTAATTTATTTATCTATTGCTAAGTTCAACTTGACCACTAGATTGAGGATGATAAGGTGATGCAATTCTATGGTTAACATCATACTTGGCAAGCATTTTACGGAAAGCACCATGAATACAGTGTGAACCACCATCAGTCATTAAATATCTAGGGACTCCAAACCTTGGGAAAATAACTTCCTTAAGCATTTTAATAGAGGTGTTGTGATCAGCACTACTGGTTGGAATAGCTTCTACCCATTTAGTAACATAATCAACAGCAACCAAAATATGTGTATACCCATTAGAGGAAGGAAAAGGTCCCATGTAATCAAATCCCCAAACATCAAATGGTTCAACAGCAAGTGAATAATTCATAGGCATTTCTTGACGCTTACCAATATTACCTATTCTTTGACATTCATAACAAGATGAGACAAACTTACGGGCATCCTTGAAGAGAGTAGGCCAATAAAATCCAGATTGCAATACCTTGTGAGCAGTTCTATCTCTAGCATGATGCCCTCCATAAACCTCGGAGTGACATTTCCGTAGGATTTGTCCATGTTCATGCTCAGGTACACAACATCTAATAATACCATCTACTCCTTAATAAAGATGTGGGTCATCCCAAAAGTAATGTCTTAAATCATAGAAGAATTTTTTCTTTTGTTGGTAAGTAAAGCTAGGTGGTAAATATCTAGCAACAATGTAATTAGCATAGTCAGCATACCAAGGAGTACTATGAGAAACATTTATTGCAGCTAATTGCTCATCAGGAAAACTATCATCAATAGGTAGTGGGTCATCAAGCACATTTTCAAGCCTAGACAAGTTATCAGCTATGGGGTTCTCAGCTCCTTTTCTATCAATGATATGTAAAATCAAATTCTTGTAACAAGAGAACCCATCAAATAAGTCTAGGTTTAGCATCTTTCTTTTCCATAAGATATTTAATAGCAGCATGGTTTGTGTGAACAGTTACTTTGGAATCAACAATATAAGGTCTGAATTTATCATAAGCAAACACCACTTCTAAGAATTCTTTTTCAGTAGTAGCATAATTTCTTTGAGCACTGTCTAGAGTTTTACTAGCATAATGAATAACATTCAATTTCTTATCAACTCTTTGTCCTAGAACAGCACCAACAACATAATCACTAGCATCACACATAATTTCAAAAGGCAAGTTCCAAGCAGGTGGTTGAACAATAGGTGCATATATTAAGGCTTTCTTGAGTGTTTCAAAGGCTTCTAAACAATCAAAAACAAAAGGAATATCCTTTTGCAAAAGATTAGTAAGAGGCCTAGAAATTTTAGAAAAGTCTTTGATAAATCTTCTATAGAAACCAGCATGACCTAGGAAACTATGAATACCTTTGATGTCCTTAGGACATGGCATTTTCTCAATGGCATCAACCTTAGCTTGGTCCACTTCAATACCTCTTTCAGAAATTTTATGACCCAAGACAATGCCTTCATTAACCATAAAGTGGCACTTCTCCCAATTCAAGACAAGATTTGTTTGTTCACATCTCTGCAAAACTCGCTCAAGATTGCTTAAACAATCATCAAAAGTCTTCACATAAACAGAAAAGTCATCCATGAAAACCTCAACAATATTTTCACAAAAGTCAGAGAATATAGCAGTCATACATCTTTAAAAGGTAGCTGGTGCATTACATAAACCAAAAGTCATACGTCTATAAGCATAAGTTCCAAAGGGACAAGTTAAAATGGTCTTTTCTTGATCAGGTTGAGAAACAGGTATTTGTGAAAAACTAGAATATCCATCAAGGAAGCAAAAGTGTGTGTGCTTAGATAATCTATCAAGCATTTGATCAATAAAAGGAAAAGGGTAATGATCTTTTCTAGTTGCTTTGTTTAATTTTCTAAAATCAATTACCATTCTATAGCCTGTAACAATTCTTTGTGGAATAAGTTCATTCTTATCATTAGGAACAACAGTAATACCTCCTTTCTTCGGGACACAATGAATAGGACTTACCCATCTACTATCAACTATGGGATAGATTATACCTGCTTCCAGAAGTTTTAATATTTCCATTCTTACCACTTCTTTCATCTTCGGATTTAACCGACGTTGATGATCAACAACGGGTTTAGCATCAGGTTCCATATTAATTTTGTGCTGACATAGAGTGGGACTAATGCCCTTTAAATCATTAAGATTATATCCAATAGCAGCTCGGTGCTTCCTTAGAACTTTCAATAATCTTTCTTCTTCATGTTCTGAAAGGTTAACACGGATAATAACAGGATATATCTTCTTTTGATCAAGATAAGCATATTTCAAAGTGTCTGGAAATTGTTTTAATTCAAACATAGGATCGCCTTTAGGTGGAGGAGGACCTCCTAGAGTTTCAATAGGCAAATTGTGTTTAAGTAGAGGACGTTATTCAAAGAAAATCTTATCTATTTCATTTCTTCCATGCATATGTAAATCATTTCATGGTCTAGCAGATATTGTTCTGAAGGATCAGTAGGTGGTACAGCAATAGAAGCAAGACTAATTAATTCATCCTTACTAGGCATTTCTTTTTCATGATGATTTCTACTAAACTTGGAAAAATTAAACTCATGAGACTCATCACCAAAGCTAACACCAAAAGTTTGTTTCTTACAATCAATCTTAGCATTAACTATGTTCAAGAAAGGTCTACCAAAAATAATGGGACAAAAGTCATCTTGTGGGGAACCAAGAACAAGAAAATCAGTAGGGTATTTTAGTTTACCACACAAGACTTCAACATCTCTAACAATCCCAAAAGGTGATATGGTGTCTCTATTAGCAAGTTTAATAGTAACATCTATGTCTTCTAACTCTGCAGGTGCTATGTCTTTCATAATTTCTTGATATAAGGTGTAAGGAATAGCACTCACACTAGCACCCATGTCACATAAACTATGATAACAGTGATCTCCTATTTTAACTGAAATAACAGGCATGCCGACAACAGGTCTATGTTTATCTTTTCTATCAGGTTTAGCAATTCTAGCAGCTTCTTCACAGAAGTAAATAACATCCCATCCATATCTTCTTCCAAGAGATCTTTAACCATAGCAATGCTAGGTTCTACTTTAATTTGTTCACCAGGTTTAGGTGTTCTAATATAGCTTTTGTTAACCACAGTTGAAACTTTAGCATGTTCCTTTATCCTAACAGGAAAAGGTGGTTTTTCAATATAAGCAGAAGGAACAACTGGATCAACATTATAAAGTATAGTTTCTTCTTTAATTGGTACCGGTTCTTTATTTCTTCTTTAATGGGTGGGTGATATTTAAACCACTTCTCTTTAGGGAGTTCAATATGAGTAGCAAATGATTCACAAAAGGAGGCTACTATCTCAGAGTCAAGTCCATATTTAGTGCTAAACTTTTGAAAAGCATCAGTATCCATAAAAGATTTAACACAGTCATACTTAAGTTTAATAGCTGACTCTTTTCCTTCGTCGAGTTCCCAATCTTCAGAGTTGCATTTAATTCTTTCCAAAAGATCCCACCGGAATTCAATAGTCTTCTTCATAAAAGAACCATCACAAGAAGTATCAAGCATGGTTTTATCATTACGAGAAAGCCGAGCATAAAAATTCTGGATAATAATTTCTCTTGAGAGCTCATGATTGGGGCATCAATATAACATTGAGTTAAGACTCCCCCAAGCTAGAGCGATACTTTCTCCTTCACAAGGCCAAAAATTATATATATAATTCCGATCACAATGAACTATATGCGTAGGATAATTTTTTTGGTGGAACTCCAATTTCAAACGATTCCAATTCCATGATCCAATATCATCGCATAGCCTATACCATGCCAATGCTTTTCCCTTAAAAGATAAAGGGAAAAGGCTTTTTCATAACTTCATCCCTGGGTAAACCTGCAAGCTTAAACAATCCACAAATTTGTTCCACATATATCAAGTGCATATCAGGATGTTCAGTTCCGTATCCTGCATAAGGATTAGCTAGCAGTTGTTCTATCATACCCGAAGGAATTTCATATTCAATATTTTTAGTAGGTGCAGTAGGTTGAGGGGTAGCTAATTTTGGTTCCGGACGAGGTGAAGATACCCCGAACAAACCCCTCAAAGGATTGTTTTCCATAGTAACAAGTGACAATAAATTTCAGCACACTATATAAATGTTTCCTTACCAAATTCCACTTACCAAAGGCGCTTCACTCCCCGGCAACGGTGCCAGAAAATAGCCTTGATGACCCACAAGTATAGGGGATCAATTGTAGCTCTTTTCGATAAGTAAGAGTGTCGAACCCAACGTGGAGCAGAAGGAAATGACAAGTAGTTTTCAGTAAGGTAATGTCTGCAAGTGCTGAAATTGTAAGTAGCGGAGTAGTTTGATTGCAAGGTAATTTGTAACGAGCAAGTAACGATAGTAGTAACAAAAGTGCAGCAAGGTAGCTCAATCCTTTTGAGGCAAAGGATAGGCCAGAACGGTCTCTTATGATAAGCAAAGCGTTCTTGAGGGTACACGGGAATTTCATCTAGTCACTTTCATCATGTTGGTTTGATTTGTGTTCGCTACTTTGATAATTTGATATGTGGGTGGACCGGCTCTTAGGTGCTGTTCTTACTTGAAAAAACCTCCTACTTATGATTAACCCTCCCGCAAGCATCCGCAACTATGAGAAAAGTATTTAGAATAAATTCTAACAATAGCATTAAACTCTTGGATCCAATCGGTCCCTTACGAAATAGCGCATAAACTGGGGTTTAAGCTTCTGTCACTCTCGCAACCCACCATCTAATTGCTAGTCCACAATGCATTCCCTTAGGCCCAAATATGGTGAAGTGTCATGTAGTCGATGTTCACATGACACCACTAAGGGAATCACAACATACATACTATCAAAATATCGAACACATATCAAGTTCACATGATTACTTGCAACATGATTTCTCCCGTGACCTCAAGAACAAAAGTAACTACTCACAAATGATAAACATGTTCATGATCAGAGGAGTATTAAATAGCATAATGGATCTGAACATATAATCTTCCACCAAATAAACCATATAGTAATCAACTACAAGATGTAATCAACACTACTAGTCACCCACAAGCACCAATCTATAGTTCCGGTAATAAGATTGAACACAAGAGATGAACTAGGGTTTGAGATGAGATGGTGCTATTGAAGATGTTGATGGAGATTGCCCTCTCCAAGATGTGAGAGTTGTTGGTGATGATGATGACGATGATTTCCCCCTTCGGAGGGAAGTTCCCCCGACGGAATCACTCCGCCGGAGGGCAAAAGTGCTCCTGCCCAAGTTCCACCTCAAGACGGCGGCGCTCCGTGCCGAAAGGCTCCTCCTTATTTTTTTTCTATGTCAAAATGACCTATATACCAGAAGATGGGCACCGGAGGTGGGCCGAGGAGGCCACAACTCACTAGGGCGCGCCCGGGGGGCCTGGCGCGCCCATGTGGGTTGTGCCCACCTAGTGGCCCCCCTCTGGTGGTTATTGGCTCCAATATTTCTTAAATATTCCATAAAAAATCTTTGTGAAGTTTCAGCTTGTTTGGAGTTGTGTAGAATAGGTGGCCTAACTTAGCTTTTCCAGGTCTAGATTTCCAGCTGCCAGAATTCTCTCTCTTGGTGTGTTCCTTGCAAATTATGAGAGAAAAGGTATTAGAATTACTCCAAAAAGCATTATTATGGACAAAAACATTATAAATAACAGTAAGAAAACATGATGCAAAATGGACGTATCAATGTGGTGGGCTCCTACTTCTATGACAAAAAATCATGACAGAAAATGGGCTTTTCGTCCTGGGTGGGCCGGAGACGCACCTGCATGACATTCTTTGGGCCGTCCATGACGGAAAAAATCATTGTAGAAGCGAGGGTGAGGAAAATTTCGGGGAGTTCCCGGTTACGGTGGGTGGTCGGGGCCGAGCGATGCATGGAGCTTTGTGCGTTTCTCTCGTACACCTACGCGCGTGTGTGCGAGGTGTTGCGCTCTAACTGAACCCGAGCGAGGCGTTGGGTTCTAACTGAACCCGAGCGATTGCACTAGCTACGTTACTGAACCCCGATCAATCCCTTGTTGTTAACTGAACCCGAGTGATTCCTTCACTACTGCTGCTAACTGAAGCCGATCGAAGCTGCCTCTTGATGAACAGTTCCCGGTGGGGGTTGGATGAACAGTTCCTGATGGGGGTTGGATGAACAGGACCCTGTGGTAGTAGAGGCCGTTGCCGCTGGATGAACAGGACCCCGATCGAGGAGGTGGGGGTGGATGAACAGTAGCCGGTGGAGGGACCCCGTGGAGGGCTGGTTGAACAGGACCCCGCGTAGGGTTGGTTGAACAGGACCCCATGTAGGGTTGGATGAACAGGACCCCATGGAGGCTGGATGAACAGGAACCCGTGGAGGGCTGGAGAACAGTAGCCGGTGGAGGCTGGATGAATAGGACCCCGTGGATGAACAGTAGCTGGTGGAGGTTGGAGGAAGTCGAGGGTGGATGAACAGTAGCAGGTGGAGGCTGGAGGAAGTCGACGGTGGATGAACAGTAGCCCGTGGAGTCCCGTTTTGCAGTACGCCACACCCCTCCCAATGAACAGGACCCCCGTTTTGACCGTAGGAGGTTGAAGAGAAGTCCGTTTTGCGGTACGCCACACCCCTCCCGATGAATAGGACCCCGTTTCGACCATAGGTGCTCCAACATGATAACCCACAAGTATAGGGGATCAATTGTAGCCTCTTTCGATAAGTAAGAGTGTCGAACCCAACGAGGAGCTAAAGGTAGAACAAATATTCCCTCAAGTTCTATCGACCATCGATACAACTCTACGCACGCTTAATGTTCGCTTTACCTAGAACAAGTATAAAACTAGAAGTACTTTGTAGGCATAACATGATAGGTTTGCAAGATAATAAAGAGCACGTAAATAAAAGGTAGGGGCTGTTTAGATAAAAACACAATAAAATAAATATAGCGAGTGTGGAAAAGTAGTGATAGGAGTTGCGAAATTGTCCCTAAGCAATTGACTACTTTACTAGACCGATAGCAAGTTTTATGTGGGAGAGGCCACTGCTAGCATGTCATCCCTGACTTGGAATTCTATGCACTTATGATTGGAACTATTAGCAAGCGTCCGCAACTACTAATGTTCATTAAGGTAAAACCCAACCATAGCATTAAGATATATCGGTCCCCCTTCAATCCCGTATGCATCAATTTCTATGCTAGGTTGAAGCTTCTGTCACTCTTGCCCTCCAATACATAGTCCGATCAACATACAACTAACCCTATGGTGTGATCCACGCGCGCGCTCATATGATGGGCACCAAAGGACAGCAACATAACCACAAGCAAATTAAATCAATCATAGCAATTCATCAACCACCGATAGGACAACAGAAATCTACTCAGACATCATAGGATGGCAACACATCATTGGATAATAATATGAAGCATAAAGCACCATGTTCAAGTAGAGGGTACAGCAGGTTGCGGGAGAGTGGACCGCTGTAGATAGAGGGGGGAAGGTGATGGAGATGTTGGTGAAGATGGCAGAGGTGTTGGTGAAGATCGCGGTGATGATGATGGCCCCCGGCGGCGTTCCGGCACCACCGAAAGCGAGGGGGAGAGAGCCCCCCTCCTTCTTCTTCTTCTTCCTTGACCTTCTCCCTAGATGGGAGAAGGGTTTCCCCTCTGGTCCATGGTCTTCATGGCGTGGGAGGGGCGAGAGCCCCTCCGAGATTGGATCTGTCTCTCTGTCTCTCTCTGTTTCTGCGCTCTCTCTGCTGCCCTTTCACCGTTTCCATTATATTCGGAGATCCGTAACTCCGATTGGGTTGAATCTTTCGCCCAGATCTTTTTCCAAAAATTAGCTTTCTTGCGGCCGAAGAAGGGCATCAACCACCTTACGAGTGGCCCACGAGGGTCAGGGGCGCGCCCAGGGGGGCAGGCGCGCCCCCTGCCTCGTGGCCACCTCGGGCACCGTCTCGCGTTGATCTTTCTCCCAGATTTTCCAAATATTCCAAAAATAAGCTCCGTCCGTTTTTATCCCGTTTGGACTCCGTTTGATATGGATATTCTGCGAAACATAAAACATGCAACAGACAGGAACTGGCACTGGGCACTGGATCAATATGTTAGTCCCAAAATTAGTATAAAAAGTTGCCAAAAAGTGTATGAAAGTTGAATAATATTGGCATGGAACAATCAAAAATTATAGATACGACGGAGACGTATCACAACACAAGTCTGTTCCTCCGTTTTGTGGTACGCCACACCCCTCCTGATCAATAGGACCCTGTTTCGACCGTACGTGGTCGAACACAAGTCCATTTTGCAGTACGTCACGTCGACGAATGACTTGGTCATACCTTTCCTTGTGGAGTGAATTTTGCACCCCATGTGCTGTTGACTTGAATTTTCCTTGGTCTGCAGACTAGTCATGTCACCATCGTCTACAATACTCTAAAGCTTTTCGATCATTCCTTCTGTAATGTAGCACAAACAATGACTGCTTCTTTCTGCAAAGTGGAAAGACCAACTAGACCCACTAATGCAACAGTTTGCCTTAAACACATTGGCTCCTTTTGTGCAGTTCAACTAAAATCAAAGTCAAAATAAAACCGAGCAAAAGTTTTGATATCCCTGTATGCAACAATAGGTATAAGGGAAACAATTACTGAGAAATAACGGTTGATGACTTATACTCCCAGAAGAAAAACATCTACTGATCTACCTTATCTTAATGGGAAATAGAGCAGGAGAGTAGCAATTCTCAATCAGTGTGATTCATTCATATTAACTGAGACATTATCTTAACAATGGCTTCTTTCAACATGTATAAAGAACGACAAAGCAGAAAAGTACCATTCCTAAAACAATGAGACTGATTCATATTAACAGAGACATTATCTTAACAATACCTTGGTTAAACATGTAGAAAGAACTACAAAGTAGGATAGTACCATTTGTAAAACACTGTAACTGATATATAATGACAGAGACATTATCTCAACAATACATTTCTTAAACATGTACTCTGGCTGATCCCTAATAGAAATGGTACTCCCGCCGATCCCTAACAAGTGTTGCAGTTTTGAACTAAGATTCAGTAGTTAATTCTGAGAGTGGGATTGCTTAATTTTACCAGCGGCATTAGATTAACAATAAGCATAAACAGTTCCAGGGGAGAGTGGACGCAACAACACCATGTGCTTCCATCTACTTATAAAGGGGGTGATGCAGAGTTTGTTGTAATAAAGCAACAAACATCATGTCTGGGTTGGTCCCATTTTTGTTCACTACCTAATGGGAAAAGACAGCAATACAATAGCTTCAATTCAACATTTATTTAAAACAATACCAATACAAGTAGCACAACGTCTCAAAGCACACTGCACAATCATGTGGATGAAGGCCTGTACCGACTTTTCATGAGGCGGACAAGATAAAATACGAATCTACCAACACGAATAGGAAATCCAATCTCGTTTTGTGCAGTTCCACTAAAATCAAGCAAAGTTGCCGGTGTGACATTTAAGTTCGCTATAGCAACAAGTTGAATAGATATCCCTGTTTTAACAGAGGCAAAAAAGGAAACAATCACTGGCTGATAAAGGAGGATGAAACATACGACGACAAAAAGAAGCATCTAACTTATCTTGATGGAAAACAAAGTAGGACAGTAGCATTTCTAAAACGGTTGCATTGATTCATATTAACTGAGACATTATCTTAAAACAACATTCGTTAAAAATGTAATTTACTTTTAACAGTGGCATTGCTTTAATTTTCCAGCGGTGTTCTTAATTAACAACAGCAAAATAGTTGTATGGGACATGGGACATGGGACATGCCAGCACCATGTGCGTCCACGCGTATGAATGGGTGATGCAGAGTATGTTGCCAAGTAGCATATCTGTGTTGGTCCCATATTTGTTCTCTTTGAACCTTTTTCCTATCCGAGGGCGGCAAATCTAGTCCTGCACAAACTACCCGACCCCCCAGTTTCTTTCCTTTTTCAACAAAGAGATTGGTTCCTTACAGATGTGTGTACTGGGTTACCCCCTTTCCCCTTTTCAACCAACAAAGCTGCTGGATAGCCAGTCTATACTACTTTCCCTCCCTCCTTTCCTCATTGAACCATGTCCTAGATTCATGCTCCACCCCACTGTTGGGGAACGTAGTAATTTCAAAAAAATTCCTACGCACACGCAAGATCATGTGATGCATAGCAACGAGAGGGGAGAGTGTTGTCCACGTACCCTCGTAGACCGAAAGCGGAAGCGTTAGCACAACGCGGTTGATGTAGTCGTACGTCTTCACGGTCCGACCGATCAAGTACCGAACGCATGGCACCTCCGAGTTCAGCACACGTTCAGCCCGATGACGTCCCTCGAACTTCGATCCAGCCGAGTGTTGAGGGAGAGTTTCGTCAGCACGACGGCGTGGTGACGATGATGATGTTCTACCGACGCAGGGCTTCCCCTAAGCACCGCTACAGTATTATCGAGGTGGACTATGGTGGAGGGGGGCACCGCACATGGCTAAAAGATCAAACGATCAATTTTTGTGTCTCTAGGGTGCCCCCTGCCCCCGTATATAAAGCAGCAAGGGGGAGAGGTGCGGCCGGCTAGAAGGGGCGCGCCAGGAGGAGTCCTACTCCCACCGGGAGTAGGACTCCCTCCCTTTTCCTTGTTGGACTAGGAGTGGAGGGGGAAAGAGGAGGGAGAGAGGAAGGAAAGGGGGGCGCCGCCCCCCATCTCCTTGTCCTATTCGGACTAGGGGGGAGGGGCGCGCGGCCCTGCCCTGGCTGCCTCTCCTCTCTTCCACTAAGGCCCACTATGGCCCATTAAGCCCCCGGGGGGGGGGGGGTCCGGTAACCTCCCGGTACTCCGGTCAAATCCCGATTTCACCCAGAACACTTCCGATATCCAAACATAGGCTTCCAATATATCAATCTTCATGTCTCGACCATTTCGAGACTCCTCGTCATGTCCGTGATCACATCCGGGACTCTGAACAACCTTCGGTACATCAAAACATATAAACTCATACTATAACTGTCATCGAAACTTTAAGCATGCGGACCCTACGGGTTCGAGAACTATGTAGACATGACCGAGACACGTCTCCGGTCAATAACCAATAGCGGAACCTGGATGCTCATATTGGCTCCCACATATTCTAAGAAGATCTTTATCGGTCAGACGGCATAACAACATACGTTGTTCCCTTTGTCATCGGTATGTTACTTGCCCGAGATTCGATCGTCGGTATCTCAATACCTAGTTCAATCTCGTTACTGGCAAGTCTCTTTACTCGTTTCGTAATACATCATCCCGCAACAAACTCATTAGTTGCAATGCTTGCAAGGCTTAAGTGATGTGCATTACCGAGAGGGCCCAGAGATACCTCTCCGACAATCGGAGTGACAAATCCTAATCTCGAAATACGCCAACCCAACAAGTACCTTCGGAGACACCTGTAGAGCACCTTTATAATCACCCAGTTACGTTGTGACGTTTGGTAGCACACAAAGTGTTCCTCCGGTAAACGGGAGTTGCATAATCTCATAGTCATAGGAACATGTATAAGTCATGAAGAAAGCAATAGCAATATACTAAACGATCGAGTGCTAAGCTAACGGAATGGGTCAAGTCAATCACATCATTCTCCTAATGATGTGATCCCGTTAATCAAATGACAACCCATGTCAATGGCTAGGAAACTTAACCATCTTTGATCAACGAGCTAGTCAAGTAGAGGCATACTAGTGACACTCTGTTTGTCTATGTATTCACACATGTATTATGTTTCCGGTTAATACAATTCTAGCATGAATAATAAACATTTATCATGATATAAGGAAATAAATAATAACTTTATTATTGTCTCTAGGGCATATTTCCTTCAGTCTCCCACCTGCACTAGAGTCAATAATCTAGACACAGTAATGATTCTAACACCCATGGAGCCTTGGTGCTGATCATGTTTTGCTCGTGAAAGAGGCTTAGTCAACGGGTCTGCAACATTCAGATCCGTATGTATCTTGCAGATTTCTATGTCTCCCACCTGGTCTAAATCCCGGATGGAATTGAAGCGTCTCTTGATGTGCTTGGTTCTCTTGTGAAATCTGGATTCCTTCGCCAAGGCAATTGCACCAGTATTGTCACAAAAGATTTTCATTGGACCCGATGCACTAGGTATGACACCTAGATCGGATATGAACTCCTTCATTTGCCGCTTCCGAAGCAGCTATGTATTCCGCTTCACAAGTAGATCCCGCCACGATGCTTTGTTTAGAACTGCACCAACTGACAGCTCCACCGTTCAATGTAAACACGTATCCGGTTTGTGATTTAGAATCGTCCGGATCAGTGTCAAAGCTGGCATCAACGTAACCATTTATGATGAGCTCTTTGTCACCTCCATAAATGAGAAACATATCCTTAGTCCTTTTCAGGTATTTCAATATGTTCTTGACCGCTGTCCAGTGAGCCACTCCTGGATTACTTTGGTACCTCCCTGCTAGACTTATAGCAAGGCACATATCAGGTCTGGTACACTGCATTGCATACATGATAGAGCCTATGGTTGAAGCATAGGGAACATCTTTCATCTTCTCTCTATGTTCTGCAGTGGTTGGGCATTGAGTCTTACTCAACTTCACACCTTGTAACACACGCAAGAACCATTTCTTTGCTTGATCCATTTTGAACTTCTTCAAAACTTTTTCAAGGTATGTGCTTTGTGAAAGTCCAATTAAGCGTCTTGATCTATCTCTATAGATCTTGATGCCCAATATATACGCAGCTTCACCAAGGTCTTTCATTGAAAAACTCTTATTCAAGTATCCCTTTATGCTATCCAGAAATTCTATATCATTTCCAATCAGCAATATGTCATCCACATATAATATCAGAAATGCTATAGAGCTCCCACTCACTTTCTTGTAAATACAGGCTTCTCCAAAAGTCTGTACAAAACCAAATGCTTTGATCACACTATCAAAGCGTTTATTCCAACTCCGAGAGGCTTGCACCAGTCCATAAATGGACCGCTGGAGCTTGCACACTTTGTTAGCTCCCTTTGGATCGACAAAACCTTCCGGTTGCATCATATACAACTCTTCTTCCAGAAATCCATTCAGGAATGCAGTTTTGACATCCATTTGCCAAATTTCATAATCATAAAATGCGGCAATTGCTAACATGATTCGGACAGACTTAAGCATCGCTACGGGTGAGAAGGTCTCATCGTAGTCAATCCTTTGAACTTGTCGAAAACCTTTTGCAACAAGTCGAGCTTTATAGACAGTAACATTACCGTCAGCGTCAGCCTTCTTCTTGAAGATCCATTTATTCTCAATTGCTTGCCTATCATCGGGCAAGTCAACCAAAGTCCACACTTTGTTCTCATACATGGATCCCATCTCAGATTTCATGGCTTCAAGCCATTTTGCGGAATTTGGGCTCACCATCGCTTCTTCATAGTTCGTAGGTTCATCATGGTCTAGTAACATAACCTCCAGAACAGGATTACCGTACCACTCTGGTGCGGATCTTACTCTGGTTGACCTACGAGGTTCAGTAATAACTTGATCTGAAGTTCCATGATCATCATCATTAACTTCCTCACTAATTGGTATAGGCGTTGCAGAAACTGGTTTCTACGATGAACTACTTTCCAATAAGGGAGCAGGTACAATTACCTCATCAAGTTCTACTTTCCTCCCACTCACTTCTTTCGAGAGAAACTCCTTCTCCAGAAAAATTCTGAATTTAGCAACAAAAGTCTTGCCTTCGGATCTGTGATAGAAGGTGTACCCAACAGTCTCCTTTGGGTATCTCTATGAAGAAACATTTCTCCGATTTGGGTTCGAGCTTATCAGGTTGAAGCTTTTTCACATAAGCATCGCAGCCCCAAACTTTAAGAAACGACAACTTTGGTTTCTTGCCAAAGCACAGTTCATAAGGCGGCGTCTCAACAGATTTTGATGGTGCCCTATTTAACGTGAATGCGGCCGTCTCTAAAGCATAACCCCAAAACGATAGCGGTAAATCAGTAAGAGACATCATAGATCGCACCATATCTAGTAAAGTACGATTACGACGTTCGGACACACCATTACGCTGTGGTGTTCCGGGTGGCGTGAGTTGCGAAACTATTCCGCATTGTTTCAAATGAAGACCAAACTCATAACTCAAATATTCTCCTCCACGATCAGATCGTAGAAACTTTATTTTCTTTTTACGATGATTTTCAACTTCACTCTGAAATTCTTTGAACGTTTCAAATGTTTCAGACTTATGTTTCATTAAGTAGATATACCCATATCTGCTTAAATCATCTGTGAAGGTGAGAAAATAACGATATCCTCCACGAGCCTCAACATTCATCGGACCACATACATCTGTATGTATGATTTCCAACAAATCTGTTGCCCTCTCCATAGTTCCGGAGAACGGCGTTTTAGTCATCTTGCCCATGAGGCACGGTTCGCAAGTACCAAGTGATTCATAATCAAGTGGTTCCAAAAGTGTATCAGTATGGAGTTTCTTCATGCGCTTTACACCGATATGACCTAAACGGCAGTGCCACAAATAAGTTGCACTATCATTATCAACTCTGCATCTTTTGGCTTCAATACTATGAATATGTGTATCACCACTATCGAGATTCAACAAAAATAGACCACTCTTCAAGGGTGCATGAACATAAAAGATATTACTCATATAAATAGAACAACCATTATTCTCTGATTTAAATGAATAACCGTCTTGCATCAAACAAGATCCAGATATAATGTTCATGCTTAACGCTGGCACCAACTAACAATTATTTAGGTCTAAAACTAATCCTGAAGGTAGATGTAGAGGTAGTGTGCCGACCGCGATCACATCGACTTTGGAACCATTTCCCACGTGCATCGTCACCTCGTCCTTAGCCAATCTTCGCTTAATCCGTAGCCCCTACTTTGAGTTGCAAATATTAGCAACAGAACCAATATCAAATACCCAGGTGCTACTGCGAGCATTAGTAAGGTACGCATCAATAACATGTATATCACATATACCTTTGTTCACCTTGCCATCCTTCTTATCCGCCAAATACTTGGGGCAGTTCCGCTTCCAGTGACCAGTCTGCTTGCAGTAGAAGCACTCAGTCTCAGGCTTAGGTCCAGACTTGGGTTTCTTCTCCTGAACAGCAACTTGCTTGCTGTTCTTCTTAAAGGTCCCCTTCTTCTTCCCTTTGCCCTTTTTCTTGAAACTGGTGGTCTTATTGACCATCAACACTTGATGCTCCTTTTTGATTTCTACCTCCGCAGCCTTTAGCATTGCGAAGAGCTCGGGAATCGTCTTATCCATCCCTTGCATGTTATAGTTCATCACGAAGCTCTTGTAGCTTGGTGGCAGTGATTGAAGAATTCTGTCAATGACTCTATCATCCGGAAGATTAACTCCCAGTTGAATCAAGTGATTGTTATACCCAGACATTTTGAGTATATGCTCACTGACAAAACTATTCTCTTCCATCTTGCAGCTGTAGAATTTATTGGAGACTTCATATCTCTCAATCCGGGCATTTGCTTGAAATATTAACTTCAACTCCTGGAACATCTCATATGCTCCATGATGTTCAAAACGTCGTTGAAGATCCGGTTCTAAGCCGTAAAGCATGGCACACTGAACTATCGAGTAGTCATCAGCTTTGCTCTGCCAGACGTTCATAACATCTGGTGTTGCTCCTGCAGCAGGTCTGGCACCCAGCGGTGCTTCCAGGACGTAATTCTTCTATGTAGCAATGAGGATAATCCTCAAGTTACGGACCCAGTCCGTGTAATTGCTACCATCATCTTTCAACTTTGCTTTCTCAAGGAACGCATTAAAATTCAACGGAACAACAGCACGGGCCATCTATCTACAATCAACATAGACAAGCAAGATACTATCAGGTACTAAGTTCATGATAAATTTAAGTTCAATTAATCATATTACTTAAGAACTCCCACTTAGATAGACATCCCTCTAATCCTCTAAGTGATCACGTGATCCATATCAACTAAACCATGTCCGATCATCACGTGAGATGGAGTAGTTTCAACGGTGAACATCACTATGTTGATCATATCCACTATATGATTCATGCTCGACCTTTCGGTCTCCGTGTTCCGAGGCCATATCTGTTATATGCTAGGCTCGTCAAGCTTAACCTGAGTATTCCGCGTGTGCAACTGTTTTGCACCCGTTGTATTTGAACATAGAGCCTATCCCACCCGATCATCACGTGGTGTCTCAGCACGAAGAACTTTCACAATGGTGCATACTCAGGGAGAACACTTATACTTTGATAATTTAGTGAGGGATCATCTTATAATGCTACCGTCAATCAAAGCAAGATAAGATGCATAAAAGATAAACATCACATGCAATCAATATAAGTGATATGATATGGCCATCATCATCTTGTGCTTGTGATCTCCATCTCCGAAGCACCGTCATGATCACCATCGTCACCGGTGCGACACCTTGATCTCCATCGTAGCATCATTGTCGTCTCGCCAATCTTATGCTTCTACGACTATCGCTACCGCTTAGTGATAAAGTAAAGCATTACAGGGCGATTGCATTGCATACAGTAAAGCGACAACCATATGGCTCCTGCCAGTTGCCGATAACTCGGTTACAAAACATGATCATCTCATACAATAAAATTTAGCATCATGTCTTGACCATATCACATCACAACATGCCCTGCAAAAACAAGTTAGACGTCCTCTACTTTGTTGTTGCAAGTTTTACGTGGCTGCTACGGGCTTAGCAAGAACCGTTCTTACCTACGCATCAAAACCACAACGATAGTTTGTCAAGTTGGTGCTGTTTTAACCTTCGCAAGGACCGGGCGTAGCCACACTCAGTTCAACTAAAGTTGGAGAAACTGACACCCGCCAGCCACCTCTATGCAAGGCACGTCGGAAGAACCAGTCTCGCGTAAGCGTACGCGTAATGTCGGTCTGGGCCGCTTCATCCAACAATACCACCGAACCAAAGTATGACATGCTGGTAACCAGTATGACTTATATCGCCCACAACTCACTTGTGTTCTACTCGTGCATATAACATCAACGCATAAAACCAGGCTCTGATACCACTGTTGGGGAACGTAGTAATTTCAAAAAAATTCCTGCGCACACGCAAGATCATGGTGATGTATAGCAACGAGAGGGGCGAGTGTTGTCCACGTACCCTCGTAGACCGAAAGCGGAAGCGTTAGCACAACGCGGTTGATGTAGTCGTACGTCTTCACGGTCCGACCGATCAAGTACCGAACGCATGGCACCTCCGAGTTCAGCACACGTTCAGCCCGATGACGTCCCTCGAACTTTGATCCAGCCGAGTGTTGAGGGAGAGTTTCGTCAGCACGACGGCGTGGTGACGATGATGATGTTCTACCGACGCAGGGCTTCGCCTAAGCACCGCTACAGTATTATCGAGGTGGACTATGGTGGAGGGGGGCACCGCACACGGCTAAAAGATCAAATGATCAATTGTTGTGTCTCTAGGGTGCCCCCTGCCCCCGTATATAAAGGAGCAAGGGTGAGAGGTGCGGCCGGCCAGAAGGGGCGCGCCAGGAGGAGTCCTACTCCCACCGGGAGTAGGACTCCCTCCCTTTTCCTTGTTGGACTAGGAGTGGAGGGGGAAAGAGGAGGGAGAGAGGAAGGAAAGGGGTGGCGCCGCCCCCCTTCTCCTTGTCCTATTCGGACTAGGGGGAGGGGCGCGCGGCCCTGCCCTCGCCGCCTCTCCTCTCTTCCACTAAGGCCCACTATGGCCCATTAAGCCCCCGGGGGGTTCCGGTAACCTCCCGGTACTCCGGTAAAATCCCGATTTCACCCGGAACACTTCCGATATCCAAACATAGGCTTCCAATATATCAATCTTCATGTCTCGACCATTTCGAGACTCCTCGTCATGTCCGTGATCACATCCGGGACTCCGGACAACCTTCGGTACATCAAAACATATAAACTCCTACTATAACTGTCATCGAAACTTTAAGCGCGCGGACCCTACGGGTTCGAGAACTATGTAGACATGACCGAGACACGTCTCTGGTCAATAACCAATAGCGGAACCTGGATGCTCATATTGGCTCCCACATATTCTACGAAGATCTTTATCGGTCAGACCACATAACAACATACGTTGTTCCCTTTGTCATCGGTATGTTACTTGCCCGAGATTCGATCGTTGGTATCTCAATACCTAGTTCAATCTCGTTACCGGCAAGTCTCTTTACTCGTTCCGTAATACATCATCCCGCAACAAACTCATTAGTTGCAATGCTTGCAAGGCTTAAGTGATGTGCATTACCGAGAGGGCCCAGAGATACCTCTCCGACAATCGGAGTGACAAATCCTAATCTCGAAATACGCCAACCCAACAAGTACCTTCGGAGACACCTGTAGAGCACCTTTATAATCACCCAGTTACGTTGTGATGTTTGGTAGCACACAAAGTGTTCCTCCGGTAAACGGGAGTTGCATAATCTCATAGTCATAGGAACATGTATAAGTCATGAAGAAAGCAATAGCAATATACTAAACGATCAAGTGCTAAGCTAATGGAATGGGTCAAGTCAATCACATCATTCTCCTAATGATGTGATCCCGTTAATCAAATGACAACCCATGTCAATGGCTAGGAAACTTAACAATCTTTGATCAACGAGCTAGTCAAGTAGAGGCATACTAGTGACACTCTGTTTGTCTATGTATTCACACATGTATTATGTTTCCGGTTAATACAATTCTAGCATGAATAATAAACATTTATCATGATATAAGGAAATAAATAATAACTTTATTATTGCCTCTAGGGCATATTTCCTTCACCCACCCCACCCTTCTTTCCTCTTTGAACTAAGACCAAGATCCGACTACAGAATCGAAAAGATCCGCATGCAGCTAGAGCAATGACGGTTTCAAAGAAAGTTATACCTTAGGGTCGTCGGGATGTGGCTAGGCGTGCGGCGGGAGGCCGGGTCTGCCCACACTACATACGGCAGTGTGGAAGAAGGGGTTGGTGGCCCTTCCGCACAAGCGCTGGGTGAAAGAGAACAATGCAGCCGACAGTGGATTGCCTCCCTCACCGAAGGCGACAGAGTGAACGTTGCACCTCCTCCCCTTCTCGGTGCGACGGGATCCAGACGGCTCCTTCACCAGTTGCGAGGGGGGAGAGAGAGACAGAGGCCAAAGCAGTCTTGTTTAGATCTGGTGAAGAGGGTGAGAGACTGTGAATATAGCAAACCCTAGCAAAGGAACGTTGAGCCTCCAGCGTGTATATATATATATATGTAGTGCGGCGAGAGTGTGGATAGTGCAAACTCTAGCGAACAAACGCTGAGGCTCCAGCTTATATAGTACTTATATAGTACTCGTGTATACTACCAATATATAGTGGAGTGGTTTTCTTTTTCTCTCCATAATAATCATTTTAAATTGTGTAAGTACAAAACAAAACTCTTCATTTAATGTACCAGTGAAGAAAACTACTTACGATCAACTAACGATCCACGTGTCATGGTCGCGCTTCCTGTCCTTCACGTGCGGTACACTACCCTCCATTAAGTGAACAACCACACATGCGCCAAATTATCCGAAAGGTGTGAGAGTGTGTACAAATAAAGAATTTTAATTTCAATTATTGGAAAGGTTTGAGAGTATGTACAGTTTGCCCTCTCTCAATAATTATGGTTTGTTGTGTTCGGCCTAAACTTGGTCAAACTTTACAAAGTTTGACTTCAGCCAAATCTAATGTGCAGAGTAAATAAAACGGAGGGCTACTACGTCCATCCGGGTTTTTAGTCCACATCATTTTTTAATCAAAGTCTAACCACATATTTAGTTAATAGCTGGACAAATAAAATTACAGGGGAGCTGAAGACAAAGTTGTGAGAAGGCTTAGAAATCAATAGAAAACTTATGCTCTTAGTACCAGCGTCGATCCTTCTTCGAGGAAACATTTGCTTCATAGCCAATTGTGTGATAAAATTGCACCAACGTGAAAGGCGACTACGTCTCCAATGCAGCCAAGGTGAACTGATGAAGGATATCATCTTTGTGGGTAACAAGCAAAGAGCACTGATGGAAGACAACTTGTTTTTCGTGGAAAATCAATCAGCTTCACCAGCCGATGCAACCATGAGATGCAACCATGAGCATGGATAGGTCATCGTGGTGATGCATCATCCATTTGGCATTAAGTTTGGGTGAGGCACCAATGAAGTTCGACAAATCCTCACTGTGGTCTGTTTCTTCTTGGTAATCAAGCTCAAGGAAGGAAGAACCACATGGCAGAGGACAGTGAGGCGGAACAACAATGGCCATCCAATTTTGTGCAGTTCCACTAAAATTGAGGAAGACATGCCCGGGTATGGAGATACGCATCGTTGTTTGCAAAAATATAAAAAAGGGATATAGCGTTGTTACTTTATTTTGGCAGTGGTACAAGATTAACAGCGGCATATCAATTATCAATAAGAATCAATGAAAACTACACCAACAACAAAGGCATCATGATTATCTTGATGGGAACTAAACCAGGATACGCGAGAAAAAAGCAGGACAGAAGCATTTATTGACGCCTCTGGATTGACATCAGCATTACTTAAAAGGGACGTCACTTTACCATGGGCATTGCTTCATTTAACCAGTGATAGTATTAGATTAGCAGCAGCAATATGAGCATATGGACAATGACCGCACAACCACCATGTAGTTTTTGTCGAAACAACATGTATACCTCCATCGAGGCATAAACCAGGACAACTTTTCGAGTGGCCTTTCCTCAATAATAGTAAACAATAGGTGATGTTGGACCAGCCGATGAACCCTAGCTACTGTACATGAGGAGCTGGGGAGTAGTGGCATAGAAGAAAACCCGCATGCAGCGACCTGGGGAGCTGGATCAGCACAATGAAGCATGAAATCCAAAAGAAGTTATACCTCAGGTGAGTGAGATGTCGCTTAGGCGGGCGGGCGGGATCTGCCCACACGACGGCAACAAACAAGGGCGCGGAGGACCTTTGTCCGCGCCAGCGCCGGCTCAGAGAGGACGGTGCGCATCGGCTTCCTCCATCGCCGACGGCGACAATGTCAATGCTGCACCTCCTCACCTCTCGCGGCAGACGGGATTCGGCCGGATCTGTGACCACCGGTGAGGAGAGAGATAGAGTGGGGACTGCCATCTTGTTCGGATATGGAGAGGGTGAGAGAGCGAGACGCGAGAAACCATATCAAACAAGAGGCTATATATAGGAGTAAAAAATATCTCCATAGCAGTGGTTTTAAATAGAATACGCGCGTTCCCAGAAAAAAGAAACGAAATCTGGCGGATAATTTTTTTTAACGTACCAAGAAAGAAAACTCGATCAAAAACACGCCCCCGCTTCCAGGTCGCAGTTTGTATCGCTCACGTGTGGTCCCCGACCCTCAATTATTAAGTGAATAACTTAAAGGGCCAAATTATTGTACTAAGCTGCCTCTTCGTGTACAAATGAACTCCATAGTGTACTCGCGCGTATCTCAGAGGCAGAGTGAGTGCGTGTACATTTCTTCTTGTACATCGTACTCCATTTATCTCACTTCATATTGTTTCCCACTCCTATGATATTCCTATCCTAGGAACAAAATGAGGCGGTACTAAGTTTGTGTGTGTAGGGAGAATGAGACATCGATGGTGTGTACGAGTAGTCGCGAGAGTCGTCGCGCACACACACATAGACATAGACATGCATATCCATGTTTACGTAAAATTCCATCTCCATCTCCAATCATATTTTTCCAACTGGCACATTATTTACGTTGTTAATTATATACGCAGCAATATTTACGTACATCATCTCTTGTTTGCGGGCGTCCGGACCGCTGCCACGCCCGCTCCTGACTAGCCCGAACCCTCTTCATCACCCGCGCGTGCTTCCCGCCTGAAACGGTCAGTGCCACATTCATGCTCGGCCAGAGCGAACGCGACCTCTCACTGGCGCGGGCATTGAAGCGGCGCGCCGGCTGAGAGAGCGTCGCGCGCCGCTTCCCGGTGCACGCGATTGCTCCACGTTCAAAGGTCATAATAGCCGGCCACAACATGCATGTAAAAAGTTCTTGGGAGTCCGTGCTACAGCTAGCTGTCCTCCCCCTCCTCGTCAATCTCTTCTAGTAGTGCTAGTACTCCATGGCGCGATCCATTGACAAGCAAGCGGGAAAGTTATCGTATACTCGATTTGCGGTGAGTGGCATGCCGAGCGACCATGTGGGGTGGAGCCGTGGACGAGGGTGAGACACGAACGAGACAGACGTGATTTAAATGTTGGCTTTGCTTGATGGCGCGATCCAACGAAATGAAACGTTGGTTTCTCTCCGTTTCCATTTTCATTCCTACTCCAAGGTTGCCCCGTTACAACATTCCATCAAATACAAAGGAAAACTAACACGCATGCTGATGCATCTCAATGATTCACAGATCATAGCCAATATTTACTTCACAACTAAAGACAAACGTTGTGAGAGTGTGTACAAGAAAAAACTACTGATGGGGTCCCTATGACGTAAACCCTGAACCCTAAACAGGATTTAATTTCCTGGCTAGGTAGAACCTGTCGAAGGAAAGACGGCTGGCACCCTCGGATCATACGATGCTTTTGTCCAGTTCCACTAAAATCGAGCTGAGCATCCCTGTTGGCAAAGATATTGAAGAAGTGTGATTAGAATAATAGTACTGGCTCTAGTTCATGAGACATAAACTCATCACAAATAGAAGCCAGTAGAAGTAGAGAAAGATCCACATGGAGATGGAGCTACGTGGGGGGCTGCGGCGGTGGAGCAAGCCGACTCCAAAAGGAAGTTGTACCTGGGGCGTCGGGCTGTAGGTAGAAGGGCGGTTGGGAGGCGGCATCAGCCCATACCGCGGGGACCCCCGATCAGGACGTACTGACAGTGGCTTTTCTCCCTCGTCGCTGTCGACTGCGTCTACACAGAACATTGTCCCCTTCCCCCTAGCGGCGAGATCAGACCGGATCTGTGACCAGCGGTGTGGCCACCATCGTTCTATGCTTGTGAAGAGAGCAACCCAAGCAAGCAGGCTTGTAGCTTAGGCTCCTGCTAGTGTATATATAGTGGAGCGTTTTTCTTTTTCTCTCCATATCAACCATTTTATATTGCGTACGTGTCATTAAAGAGTGAAATGATGGTTGCTTCTTCCGACTAACTTACTATGTGATTTGACAGCTCCTGAGTGGCCCCTACACATACTCCCCCTACGTGTATGACTGTTCCTAAGTCTCACTTGTACTTATCTCTATTTTCTTGCATGACACATAGACATGATGCGCATAGAGGAATTTTGTTAATGCATGTTGTTACGTAGTACTACTAGTACCTACTCCCTCCTTCCGGTTCACTACTAGTACTCCCTCCGTCCTGGCTTATTGGTCCCCTTTATACTCAATTCATGGGCTCGTTTTCCTCAACAAATTGTCTTTACCGACGTATTAATATCGGGAATGCATGCGTGAACAACGAATGATTAAACCTTGCATGCAACATTTTGACAAAGCATTGACTTATGAACATGTGAATGTGAGGGACTACAACATCGTGCATGCATGCAACAGTCACACGTACACATGGATGCAAAAACGCGCGCGACGCCCTAATGCATGCATGTCCAAGCACACGAGGAAACACACACGGTCACGCTCAAGTGCTCAACCTACACGTGCATGCACACACATACTCAGCCAGGGTGAGCTAGTGACCATACAAACACCGGAAAATGTATATATTGAGCACAGTGAGCGTATTATGAAGTCCAATGACCGTATTTTTTACAAATATACAGTGACAGACAGTGTATTTATCTCGTTTCAAATTAAGCCATATTAACCGAAAAGGAGGCAGTATGGACTAGCATTACTTTGTTGTGTCCCGTCAACTTGCCGAACGAGAAGCTTGCAGGACGGGAGAAGCTTGCGCGCGGTGGCTCGCAGGACAAGGAGAAACTTTTGACTAATGCAAGCTCTCCCTCGCCCAGGCAGTGGACGTGCAACAGTTAATTCGGTGTCATATTACCAGAAGCATACACTATACTAGTACCATTATTGTTCGACTTCCCGAAGAGGCGAACAACCAAGCGCAAAGTTTACTACTAGTACTACTACTATAGAGGTATGTACTACTAGGAACTGGATGGTGGAGCGTATGCACTCTTATTTTATTTTAATCTATGATAAAACAATCTTCAACACATTTGGTTCTCTTCGAGGGTTCTCGCATGTGATAATGGAAGTTGATTGCATGGAACACTCGACACAATTCTCGCTTAATTCTGGCTCCTATCTTGTTAGAAATAGGAGCGCTCGGTAATAATTTCTCTTTTTTTATTATTCAGCATGTAAAAAGGACAGCAAACCTTGCGGCGCATCTTTGTGCAAACCGTGCTTGCTGCACTTTAAATGTGACAGAGAGCTGGCTTGATGAAACACCTCGCTTCCTTCTTCTTTTTTTGCGGGGTACCTCGCTTCCTAGTGACCAGTCTCTTGGCTGATCGTCCTAAGAATGCTTATATATGAATAAAGCTCTCTCATTTACCTGCAAAAAAGATTAAGCCATATTAACCGGAAAGGAGGGAGTATGTGAGGGAGTCCTGGATTAGGGGGTCCTCGGATAGCCGGACTATATCCTTTGGCCGGACTGTTGGACTATGAAGATACAAGATTGAAGACTCTGTCCCATGTCCGGATAGGACTCTCCTTGGCGTGGAAGGCAAGCTTGGCAATACGGATATGTAGATCTCCTCCCTTGTAACCGACTCTGTGTAACCCTAGCCTCCTCCGGTGTCTATATAAACCGGAGGGTTTAGTCCGTAGGACAACAACAATCATACCATAAGCTAGCTTCTAGGGTTTAGCCTCTACGATATCGTGGTAGATCAACTCTTGTAATACTCATATCATCAAGATCAATCAAGCAGGAAGTAGGGTATTACCTCCATCGAGAGGGCCCGAACCTGGGTAAACATCATGTCCCCCGCCTCCTGTTACCATCCGCCTTAGATGCACAGTTCGGGACCCCCTACACGAGATCTGCCGGTTTTGACACCGACATTGGTGCTTTCATTGAGAGTTCCACTATGCCGTCATCATAAGGCTGGATGGCTCTTCTCGTTGTCAAGGACAACATCACCTCTGGGGGAGCCCTGGCTGTAGGCCAAACTCTCCGGCTAGGCAGTTTTGTCATGACCGCCCGTTCGGCTGCTGTGCCGACGATGACTTCTCGGGTCATCGAAAACAGCCTCCACGTCGGCTCGGAATTCGCCGAGCAGTTGGATCCAATGGAGCTCTCTTCCTTGAACAAGCTCTTGGGTCACATCGCCGCCTTGGGAGTCGCTATAGACTATGGTCAGATTAACTCCCCGCCGGTCACCCATCAGATAGCGGTGGTGGAGGAGCAATGCAGCAATTCTTCCTCTATCTTGAGGACAAACTATGTCTGGATTCCCGAGCTCTCCGAGCCGGATACCCGTCCACGGGAGGACATGGCCCAAGCCTTGAACCTAGAATCAGGCAGCGGGCCAGACCCATTGGGCAACATCCCGGAGCCCGAACTGCCAAGCTCGGAAACTCCTCCACCCCTGGGTCTCATATCGGGTCAAGGTTCGGACCTAAATCCACCCACCCACCCAGATATAAATGATCTTTCCCACATTAGACAAGAGCCCCAAGAGACAGTACACACTATTGGGCCAGATTCCTCCTTGTAATGAGCAAGGTTAAGGACTGTCGCGAGGAAGACGCAATTTCATTCTTTTGCAAAAATTGCACGGACAGGGGAATCCTCAATGGCATAAGTTGTCGTGACATAGCATACTTCGCTGACTTGGCGGCCATAGTACGGAAGTACTGTGCGATGGAAAGCGCCTGGAAAAACCAAACAAAATTTTGGGATCCTCCGGCTCTCATAAAATCCCCCGTCCGAACTAAAAGGGTGTACTCTCATCAGTCACCCAATCCAATTACAAAGAAACAAAAGCCCACTACAGGGCGCGGAACCGTATTCGAGGGATGGCTTAATGGGCCATGCAAAATTCACAGTACAGCGGATACCATGCCAACACACAGCCTTAGAGCATGTTGGGTACTCCGGCAGGTGGCCAAGAGCGGTGAGGATCTCCTCATCAACAATACTACAGAGCACCATCCCGCAGAAAACAGCAATACAGTATTGACAGTCTTCGAGACCTTCGCCTCAAATAATAGGCGTAAGCGGGCACTCCGCAGCCTTGCCAAAGTCTGCCACGTGGCAGCAATAAATCCATGGAGTGATACGGCTATCACCTTCAATGCCAGTGACGAACCTAAATTCCGAACAGCCCGAGCACCAGCCGCCTTGGTCCTTAGTCCAATTGTGGACGGCTTCCGGCTTACTAAAGTGCTCATGGACGGCGGCAGCGGATTAAACCTCATCTATGAGGAGACTCTTCAAAAAATGGAAATAGACAAAAGCCACATTGAGCAAACCAACACGACCTTCAGAGGAATCATACCTAGTCGGGAGGCACGATGCGTTGGGAAAATCACACTAGATGTGGTATTCGGCACGCCGAAGAATTATAGGTCCGAAGAAATCACATTCCAAGTGGCCCTGTTCAATAGCGGATACCACGCCCTTCTAGGGTGGGAGGCATTCACGATCTTCCAAGCTATACCCCATTACGGGTACATGAAGCTCAAAATGCCCGGGCCCAATGGAATCATCACTCTAGCTAGTGATCCGGACATAGCACTCCGCGCCGAAAATAAAACAGCCGCACTGGCCCTCGAGGCGTTATCCAAAGCCCTCTCCGCCGAAGAATTAACTGCGCTACGCTCCACACTGGACAGGGACGACGTGATACTCGACAAAAGATCCAAATCCACCTCTTTTAAACCAACGGATGAAATAGTCAAATTCCAAGTCCAGCCAACGGACCCTACCAAAACAGCATCCATCGGGGCACAATTAAACCCCACAGTAGACGCCGCACTAGGGGAGTTCTTGCGCGAAAATTGGGACATCTTCGCCTGGCATCCTTCAGACATGCCAGGAATCCCACGCAGGTTGGCCGAGCATAGCCTTATCATTCTAAAGGGGTTCAAGCCGGTCAAGCAAACTCTTCGGCGTTTCTCTGAACCTAAGTGACAAGCCGTGGGAGAGGAGCTAGCCAAGTTACTGGAGGCCGGATTCATTAGAGAAATAAAACATCCGGACTGGCTAGCAAACATGGTGATGGTACCAAAGAAGGATAAATCCTGGCGCCTATGTGTCGATTTCAAGGACCTTAACAAGGCTTGCCCCAAGGATCCCTTCCCCCTCCCCCGCATCGATCAAATTATCGATGCTACCGCAGGACACGACTCATTGTGTTTCCTCGACGCATACTCCAGATACCATCAAATTAAGATGGCAGAGTCCGATCAAGCCGCAACGGCATTTATCACTCCATACGGCCCCTTCTATTTTAACACCATGCCTTTCGGACTCAAAAACGCCGGTGCAACCTATCAACGCATGATTCTGACATGCCTGGAAACACAAATTGGCAAAACAGTGGAGGCATACGTAGACGACGTGGTCATTAAAACCAGACACGTCGAATCCTTAATAGACGACTTGAAGCTCACGTTCGATAACCTCTGAACATACGACATCAAGCTCAATCCGGAAAAATGCGTCTTCGGCGTGCCCGCTGGAAAGCTCTTAGGCTTCATCGTCTCTAATAGAGGAATTGAAGAAAACCCGACTAAAATCCGAGCTCTGTCATAGTTGGCTATCCCAACAGACCTCAAGCAAATCCAGAAACTAACTGGATGCGTGGCTGCCTTAAGCCGCTTTATCTCCCGATTAGGAGAAAAGGCACTACCTCTTTGTCGCCTTCTTCGACGCACCGAACACTTTGAGTGGACGGATGCGGCCACGGCCGGATTGGAAGAAATAAAAGCCGTTTTGGCCACCAACCCAATCTTGGCCGCGCCAAATGTCGGCGAACCAATGCTGTTATATATAGCGGCAACTCACCAGGTTGTAAGCGCAGCGCTCGTCGTCGAACGAGAGACGGATGGACATAAGTTCCCACTTCAAAAGCCGGTATACTATGTATCCACTGTCCTCACTCCATGCAAATCACGGTACCCACATTATCAAAAGATAGCATACGCAGTCTTCATGGCATCCCGGAAACTACGCACTACTTTCAAGAGTGTTCAATTACGGTGGCCTCTGAAGTACCACTCAACGACATAATAAACAACCGCGATGCCACGGGCCGGATTGCTAAATGGGCTATTGAGCTCCTCCTGTTGGGGATATTACCACTGGGCGTAAACCGGCCAGGAGAGGCCGGGTTAACTTCATAAGTAGTTCATTTGTATCTGAAGCCCATGAAGACAGACGGTGACGCTTCATGAAGGCCCAGGGCCCAAAGCCGGTTTAAGGCATGTAGACACAAACCGGTATTGAGATGTAAACTTGTGTTGTAAGATATGCGTAGCAGAGACCGAGCCGGACACGATTATGAGCCAGCCTCAGAGTCTGTAAACCGAAAGGCGTCAACCCATGTATATAAGGGGACGACCCGATGGCGGTTCAGGGACAACAGACAACAACTCGAGACTCAGGCAAAGCGTATTCGCTTCCTGGTCATCGAAACCCCATCAATTCCATCACAACTAGACGTAGGCTTTTACCTTCATCGAAGGGGCCAAACTAGTATAAAACTCTCTTGCGTCCCTTGTCCGCTTTAACCCCTTCAAGCTAACCCGTAGCGATGGCTCCACGACTAAGTCCTTTCTCTAGGACATCTGCCGTGACAAAACCACGACAGTTGGCGCCCACCGTGGGGCTACCGCATGATGGTTTCAAGTTCTTGGAGGGCAACTTCGAAGGACTCAAGGGTTACGCTGTGGGCCGGATGACCAAGAGTCATCGTGGCAAGCTCTACATCAATGATGCAGGCTGGGGCCCCGAGGCCGGCTCAATTGAGTACGGGTACCGGGTCCCCTTTGGTAGCATACACGTTTTCATTGGCAAGATCGGCGAACCAGGCCCTGAGCCGGACATCTGCACCGACCTCGTCGAAACGGCTCAGCGTGCGAGATCTGCCCGGGTCAAGCCTATCATGAAGCGTGCCTTCGTGGGAGTTATCCATTGAGGGGAATCTGAGGATAGATCGGAATCTGGTGGTGAGACCGTCGTTTATTCCAGCGACGAGTCATCGACTAGAGAGACCGAGTCATTATATCAGTTACAAGATGGCCGGATTGGGGGCTGTTCCGATGGTGACAGTATTCCGGACCCCTCTGATCTGCCAAGCCGGGTGGCGATCTTCATGGCCGGCATGCAACCAGCACTCCACTCTTCGACCAAAGTGGCGATGATTTCCGGATCAGCAGCGGCTGGGGCAGGAGGCCCTGTGCGACCGCCGGCTCAGGTTTTATCTGATTTGTTTGATATGTTGGCAACGCTGATGGCGGAGGTTAACCCGGCGGATCAGGATACACACAATGCGGAAATCGCGAAAGTGAAAGATCAGATCACCCAGGCAAAAGCCGACTTAGCAGCTGAGGATACCAGGATAGCCGCGGAGCGGGCCACTTTGGATGCACAAGCTTATCGGATTATGCTGGATTAGAGTGCGTCGAACGAAGTCCTGAAGAGGAGGCACCGATCTCGCCTGCCGCCGGTTTATGAGGCTAGAAATCTCTTTAACACCCCAGGAGCAGGAACCAGTAATCCACCGGTGGTAAACCGGGCAGAGGCACCCGGAGCAGGGGCGCCGGTTCAGCCACGTTTGGTGGATCCGCCTCGTCAGAACAACGTTGTGGTACCTCATGTCCCCACACCACCGGGTCATTATTCTAACCCAATGGACAACATTGTCGCTACCGCTTCACGGCTGGCGGCCATCCCGATCGAAGGCGATTCTCCAGCAGCGGTCAAGACGCGTCGGGTTAAGGAGCTTCTTCAGACAGCCTTGATTCAACAGGAGGCTTATTCATATAGTCGCAATCGGGTTCATTCCACTCCCCGTCCAAGCCGGAGTTACAGCAGGCGTATGGATGAACCGGCAGTATCAAGCAATGCGCGGAACCGTGATCTGCCCCGTGGCCATAACCCGGCGGGTGGTGCCGGTGATGCTCAGGAGGTGGTGGACCGGGCTCGGGCACGCAGAGAGGCCAAGTTAGCGGCGCAGCACGAGGCCCGTCAGCTTACTCCGGTTCGTCCAACCACATCGGTGGAACCAGGAGTTACCTCTAGTTCCATGGGAGTGCCATGTCTTGTCCCGGCGTTGCGCAATGTGCGCCTGCCCAAAGATTTCAAGGGCCCGCGCAAGGTGCCGAATTACACCGCCGATTTATCCCCTGAAACATGGGTCGAAAGGTATGAGATGGCCATGCAGATGCTGGACGTGGATGATGCGGCATGTGCGAAGTACTTCACCATGATGCTAGAAGGAACGACCCGCACTTGGCTAAAGAGCTTACCGGCTAATTCTATCAGGTCATGGGCCGAGTTGAGAGCCCGGTTTATTCAGAATTTCAAGGATACATGCAAGCACCCCATGTCAATTGTGGACCTAGCTGCCTGTGTCTAGGAGGAAGGAGAGTCAACATCCCATTGCGTGTGCCGGGTTTCGGAGATTTTGCAATCATCAGACCGCATCAACGCTGACACCGCAGTTTTAACATTGGAAGGCAATTGCCGGTTTGAACCATTGAAGTTGAAGTTGGGACGGCTTAAACGTCATTGTAATGACATGGGAACCCTCATGGCTGCACTAGTGAAGTATGCCGACTCTGATAGTACCAAGGATCCCGAGTCTGACGATGATAAGACAGGGAAGGGAAAGAAGAGCGGCAACGCCAAGGGGCAGCACCACAACCCGGCGGGTCATGGAAACGGCGGCAAGCGTAAAGCGGACCACGGTTTAGACTTTGTGGCTAACACTAATACACATGACAAGGGCCAGCGGCGTAAGGGTAAACCGCCCCGCGCAATGGAATGCCAAATCCTAACCCGGACCGTTTGTCGTATCTGTTAAACCAGCCCTGTCCAAAGCATGGGACGAAGGAGGAACCATCCACACACCTCTGGAAAGATTGTTACATCATGCAAGAGTTCAAAAATTCTGACTCTTTCCAGTATGATCATGGATCAAGAGGCGGTTCAGGCGGAGGAAATTCCGGTTCAGGATTCCACGGCAATCAGGGTGGACATAACAATCAAAGTAATCAAAGTAATCAAAGTGGCTATAATCATCCGGGCAATCAGCAGCAGCAGCAGTCAGGTTACCAGAGCAACCCAAAGCAGTTGAACAGTGGGCGGTATCATGTCTTCACCACTAGCTTGGACAAGCGCGATTAGAAGCTTCATAAAAGGGTAGTGAATGCCGTTGAACCGGCCGTGCCCCGTTATTTGCGCTGGTCCGAGCAGCCGATTGTGTGGAGTAGAGAAGATCATCCACCCCGGGTTGACAATCCGGGTCATCTGGCTCTAGTGGTGGCACCTCAGGTGGGAGGCTATAAGTTCACTAAGGTACTCATGGATGGAGGGAGTAGCATCAATATCCTTTATTATGAAACTTTCCGTCGCATGGGGTTAACAGATAAAAATCTTAAACCGTCCAATACGGTGTTCCATGGTGTGGTGCCTGGTAAGGCGGCATATCCTATTGGTAAGATAGCTTTGGAGGTGGCTTTTGGAGATGAGCATGATTCAAGATCAAAAACCTTGACCTTTGAAGTGGTGAAAATCAGCAGCCCATATCATGCCCTATTTGGACGGCCAGCTTATGCTAAGTTCATGGCACGACCTTGTTATGTCTATCTGCAGCTCAAGATGCCAGGTCACAAGGGAACTATAACCATGCATGGGAGCTGCAAGATTGCTCTGGAGTGTGAAGAAGGTGATGCGACTTATGCTGAGTCAGTTTGTGCAACCGAAGAGTTAAAGTTTTACAAGGACAATGTTGATCCGACAAATATGACTTCGTTGAAGAAACCAACTACGGAGCATGATCCGGCCCTGAAGTTTAAATCGGCTGATGAGACTAAACTTGTTGACTTCGTACCTGGTGATTCGTCCAAGCAGTTTAGCATCAGCGCTAACTTGGATCCGAAATAGGAAAGCGCGCTCATCAAGTTCATCCGTGAGAATCGGGACATCTTTGCATGGAAGCCTTCTGACATGCCTGGTGTACCGAGAGAACTCGCTGAGCACACTCTCAATGTTGATCCTAAGTATAAACCGGTCAAGCAGTTTCTCCGCCGGTTCAATGAAGAAAGACGCAAAGCTATTGGGGAAGAAGTAGCCAGGCTCTTGGCGGCTAGATTTATCGTTGAAGTATTCCATCCTGAGTGGTTGGCTAATCCGGTGCTGGTCCTCAAGAAGAATGGCACTTGGCGTATGTGTGTGGACTACACAGATCTCAACAAAGCTTGTCCAGCAGATCCTTTTGCCCTCCCCCGTATTGATCAAATTATTGATGCTACGGCGGGTTGTGAGCGTTTAAGTTTTTTGGATGCATATTCTGGTTATCATCAGATCAGAATGGCAGTTAAGGACCAGGAGAAGACAGCCTTCATAACTCCCTTTGGAGCCTTCTGCTATGTGTCCATGCCCTTTGAGCTTAAGAGTGCATAGGCAACTTATCAACGGTGTGTACAGAATTGTCTTCATAAACAGATCGGTCACAATGTTCATGCCTATGTGGATGATATCGTGGTAAAATCAAGGAAAAAGGAGACATTGATTGATGATTTGAAGGAAACCTTTGATAACCTGCGGGTTTATAAAATGATGCTTATCCGGCCAAATGTGTATTTGGTGTACCTGCAGGGAAGCTCTTGGGCTTTTTGGTGTCTAACAGGGGCATTGAAGCTAATCGGGAAAAGATCAAAGCCATCACCTCCTTGGCTAAACCGAAGTGTATCAATGATGTTCAACGCCTGGCAGGCCGGATTGCCGCGTTGAGCCACTTTGTCAGTCGCCTCGGGGAGAAGGCCATCCCTTTGTATCAAATGCTGAAGAAAACGGATAACTTTGTCTGGAGTGACGCCGCTATTGAAGCATTTGAGGACTTAAAGCGGCAGCTAGCTAATCCACCGGTTCTCGCTGCTCCGGTTGACAAAGAGCCATTGTTGCTATATGTGGCAGCTAACGCTCGGGCTGTTAGTGTGGCTATTGTGGTGGAGCGCAAAGAGGCAGGAAAGGAATATCCGGTTCAACGGCCGGTTTACTATATTAGTGAGGTACTCATTGAATCCAAGCAGAGGTACCCGCATTGGCAAAAATTGGTGTATGGGGTTTTCATGGCAAGCCAGAAGCTTAAGCAGTATTTCCAAGGTCATCCCATCACGGTGGTCAGCTCTGCTCCTCTAGGGGATATAATCCAGAATAGGGAAGCAACTGGTCGGATTGCTAAGTGGGCTATCGAGCTTGGGTCTCACGGGTTGAAATACATATCCCGAACGGCGATCAAATCTCAGGCACTTGTGGATTTCATCAATGATTGGACAGAATTACAAGCGCCAGAAGAGAAGCCAGACCACACTTATTAGACTATTCATTTTGATGGGTCCAGGCAATTGGAGGGCTCGGGGGCTGGAGTCGTTTTAACTTCCCCACGAGGTGATAAGTTTTGTTATGTTCTCCGTTTAATGTTCCCTTGCACTAATAATGTAGTTGAATATGAGGCCTTACTCCATGGTCTACAGATGGCTAAGGAGATGAATCTCAGCCGAGTTAAATGCTTCGGTGACTCGGATCTGGTGGCTCAACAAGTGTCTGGCACTTGGGATTCCAAGGACCCATTAATGGCAGCATATCGTCATGAGGTGGATATTGTTGCAGGTCACTTCAAAGGTTATCAGGTGGATCATGTGGACCGGCGGAAGAATGAAGCAGCAGACGCTTTAAGCCGCCTGGGTTCCCAACGTAAACCGGTTCCACCTAATGTTTTCATGGATGTTTTGCATAATCCGTCCGTCAAACTCCCCGGTGAAGAGGATTTGGCTGTTCCTGATCCGGAGGCTTGGTTGGTGGCAGCTCTACATGTTATCCCGGATTGGACGGTTCCATATTTGGCGTATATAAACCGGGGCGAGTTACCAGAAGATGAAACTTTGGCCAGGCAGATAACCCGGCGGTCCAAGTCCATGACTGTTATCAATGGAGAGTTACATCATTGCAGGGTGACAGTGGCGTTTCAACACTGTGTGTCTCCTGAGGAAGGCCGTGAAATTTTGCGTGAGATCCACGAAGGAGATTGTGGACACCACGCCGGTTCAAAATCTTTGGTGGCCAAGGCGTTTCGTCATGGTTTCTATTGGTTGACAGCTCATGCTGGTGCCGAGGACTTGGTTAAAAGATGTGATGGCTGTCAGAAATTCTCACGGCGTGCTCATGTACCAGCTCAAGAATTGAGGATGATTCCAATCACCTGGCCGTTTGCAACTTGGGGGCTGGATATGGTTGGGCCTTTCAAGAGGTCCAAGGACAAGAAGACCCACCTTTTGGTGGCGGATGATAAGTTCACAAAATGGGTAGAGGCAGAGCCAGTTAGTAAGTGTGACGCGGCCACGGCGGTTCAATTCATCAAAAAGGTGATTTTCCGGTTTAGCTTTCCACACAACATTATAACAGACAATGGTACCAATCTGTCAAAGGGTGCCATGAAGGAGTTCTGTCAACGTGAGCACATCCGGCTTGACGTGTCATCAGTGGCTCACCCCCAGTCCAATGGTCAAGCGGAGAGGGCCAATCAAGAGATCTTGAGAGGCATCAAACCCCGGCTTATGGTTCCTTTGCAACGGACGCCGGGTTGTTGGGTTGAGGAGTTACCTTCAGTGTTATGGAGCATCAATACCACACCCAACAGATCGACAGGCTACACGCCGTTCTTCATGGTTTATGGAGCGGAAGCGGTTCTTCCTAGTGACATCCGTCATGACTCGCCTCGTGTAGCGGCATATGTTGAAGCGGATAATGAGAAGGCACGGCAGGAAGCTCTTGACCTGTTAGATGAGGAGCGTGACATGGTGGCAGCCCGTTCGGTGATTTATCAGCAAGATCTGCGTCGTTATCATAGCCGTCGGGTTAGAACCTGAACCTTTCAAGAAGGAGATTTGGTGCTTCGACTCATCCAGGATCAGACAGATATGCACAAGCTATCCCCCCCTTGGGAAGGACCTTTTGTGGTCAGCAAGGATCTGCACAATGGGTCGTACTACCTAATTGATGTTTGAGGGCACAAAGACTCACGTAAATCGGAGGAGACCAACCGGCCATGGAATATTGCTCATCCTTGGCCCTACTATACTTGAGCTACAGGCTCTGCTTATGTACATATTATGACATTGTATATATTATGATCAATATAATAAACCGGAACCTCAGCTAAAGCGGGGTATCTGTTGTTTTCTTACATCACGTGTGGTTACATGGAGCTTACAAAGCGGTGTCCGGTTTACCCCTTGATTTAGCTTCTTAAAGCTTGATATCAGATCACTTGGGGGCTTGGTTGTATCCGAACCATAGCTACACCTCTTGATCGGCGCAATGCCACAGCATCACTTGGGGGCTTGGTCGTATCCGAACCATAGCCACGCCTCTTGATCGGCGCAATGCCACAGCATCACTTGGGGGCTTGGTCGTATCCGAACCATAGCCACGCCTCTTGATCGGCGTAATGCCACAGCATCACTTGGGAGCATGGTCGAACCCGAACCATGGCTACGCCTCTTGATCGGCGTAAAGCCACAGCGTCACTTGGGGGCTTGGTCGAACCCGAAC